>NW_010201137.1:81290-109797 GCF_000695765.1 Mesitornis unicolor
CAAGCTCCTGCCCGATCAAGACCTGTCCGTCCTGTAGCTTAGCGATTCTTGGCTCCTCCACCTGCATGAAGTCACTCACCAGGTCGGTAATGTCAATCTGCCAGTCAGAGCCCAGCAAATAGCTCAGTTGGCTGCCAGGGTCCGAGGCTTCAGCCACAAACTGGGTGAGCACTCGCACCATCGCGTGTTGGTACTGAAGGGCGCAGCCCCTTCCTTTACGTTCATCCTCTTCTTCATCGTCGCTGTCCCTGGCCGGTCTGGTGGGACACCAAGAATAAAATCTTAATTTAAACTGTTCTGGGAGTGCTTGCAACAGGAGAGCTATTGCTGACACGAGTCTGCAGCCTGGCTGCTGGATGAAGAGGCCTTTGCTCCCTTCCATTGCTCTGCTGAAGCTGCTTCCTTCAGCGCATTTCTGAACTTAGCCAGGTTCCCTTACTTTTATCCTGCTTCCCTTGTCCATAACCGAGACCTCCAGGCTGTCTAGATCTCCAAAACAGCTGCTGTAATCACCTGGTCTGGTAGCTTAGCTACCACATCGTCCTCTCCAAATATCGCTCATCATTTCCCACGTTAAGTCCCTACTTTCAGGACCTTCACACTTTTTTGTTTTGGGATCTTCCCATAAACATCTTTGCGTTGCCATGGAAATCTCCTCTGTCTGCACCTACACACACATCCCTCTCTGTATGACATTCAGTTTGAAATCACATCTCCACCAAAATCCCCATTTCTTTGCTGTGATGTTAACAGAAACCCAGTGATACATTATGTCTTCAGAGGTAGATGGGAATAGCAAGTACCTCCTTTACCAATTTGTTCTTAATAACACTGACAGCAGATACAAACAGTCTGGATCTGCCTACGTCCACCCTCTGCCATGTCATTCACAGGCCACTGCTCCGTGGGCATGGTCAGTATCTTTAAAGCCCTGGTGCATCAGTGTCCTGACTTTGGGACACTGGTCAGTGCCACTGGACCCTACAGTGCTGTGAAACAAGTATGTACTAATTGTGACTGTTAACAATGAATAAATTAACTGGCAGGACCTGTGAACCTTGCCAGAGCTGGTCCTTGTTGATGCCTTCCTGTGACTCATGGCTGATCCTGCCTAACTTGGCCCTTTCCATCTCAGTCACTTAGCGCTATACAAGGGAATTGATTTCCAATGTAGGATCATGCAACCCGAAGTTTCCATTTTCCTCCTAAGTCCAGTGCAGGAGTCTATTGAATAAATGTCTGATGACCTTCAAATTTACACTGGAATTGCATTAGGGCCAAATGAGCATGTTCAGATCCACTGGCCCTGACAGGTCTCTGGCAAGTGCGCAGCCCAGAATGAACATCCTCTAATGAAACCTACCTCTTATTAGAGATGATGGGGACTCTCCATCCCTTGATCTGATTTAGCTCTGTGTCAGACACCTCTATCTGCAGCGGGAGACGAGGAACCCAGACTGTCATTTCTAATGGGGCACTCAGATGCTGGTAAGTAAAATTAACTATGACATTCACTTTGCCTTTCATTTCCTTCCCATTGACAAAGACATAGTCACATCTGTCAGAAACCTGGAAAAAAGAGAAAGGAAAAAAAACATTAATGAGCTTCTTCACAAATTATAAAGCACACCACATGCTGGGAAAGTGAGTGGGAGGATGAGAAAGGATATAGGTTTAAACTAGCTTCAAGTTCAGAGGACAGCTAAGAATAACAAGGAAGGTGCTTGGTATGCCCTTAATAGCCTGTGTAATTTGGCATCTTTTTAACAGGCAGGCTTTTTCTGCTATAAACATTTCCAGTACCATCTAAGATAAAAGAACAGCTTCTTCCAGTCCTTAATTCCCACTCCAGCTTTAGGATGTCCTAGTGTAATGGCACCAAGAGAGAGAGGATCCTTCTCCTCTCCCCAGAGCTCAGTCAGACTCCACTATTCCCCCTTCCCTACTTCGTGTGCAGCCCGAGGAGTACCACAAACCTGTGGGGAGGAGCAGGCAACTGCCTGCAACAAAACTGAGTATGGGACAAATTGCTCTAGTCAACCCCAAATTGGGACCAAGAGTTCTCCAAGACTCTTGTTACAGGTGCACGGGCATGGGGTGGTCACACCAACCGAAAATTAATCATAGGGAATTGCTCACCGATGTCCATTGGGGCCAAACAGCTACATCTCTGCTGCAGGCCTGACAAAGGTCTCATGCAGTGCTCTGCTCAAGCTACTCCTGATGTCACTTCATTTATTACCCACAGCTCCGGACATCAATATTGCTGAGAGTTACTAAATCTCACTCAAGCGATTTAGCAGCTATTGGAAGGATCTAGGTGAGCTGGCAGGACCTGTTCATTACAGCTAGTTAAAATATATGAGTAAATGTGCACGTCAAATAATTTATTAACTACCGCTTTACCGTGCTGATGATCTGAAGGAATGATCTATTAAAAGCTTGAACTCTTTTCACAATCCATTACCAGGCAGACCTTCTATTCCATTCTGTAGATGCACTGAATATTTCTGACTCCAGAATGCATAGTCTCATCCTCATCTGAATTTAATGCCATTTTCTACTTTTCTGTTTAAATGCTAAATTAATTTAAATCATATTTAAGTATCGTCAGCTTTTGTAGGATAATTTGCATTCCTAATATTATTATCTTTAAACAACAACCCCCCTTACAGACAGATCCATAGAAAATCCATTTCCATCCTTGCTTGTCTGAGCCAAGGTAATGTACCAATAAAGGTTATCGTGACTCTTGCAATGCCTCTCTTGCAAGCAATGTCTGATTTAAGGTCAAAATCTTAGAGTTGCCACTGATTTCAGCAAAAAAAGGATTTTATTTACAGGCAGAATTATGTTTTTCAGGATATTCTCATGTTAGCATGGTTTACACTAGCTCCTAATGGCTCCTGTCAGCATCCAATCTCGTGCTGCACAGCAAGAAAATCCAGTTGCTGTCAAAAAGGCCTCAAAACATGGGGGTGATGCAGTGTGAGGGAAGGACGTCACAGCTCACAGCTGAGCACAGCCCAGTCCCAGCAGCAAGAGAGCAGACGTTATTCCTGCATCCTTGCAGAAGGCTCACTAGGGTAAGTGTAATATTTTCAGGGCAGGAACTACATCATACTTCCTACCTGCAACGTCTAATAGCCTGCCCAACAGGGGAGAAGTCAGAAGACCTTCAGGTTGTGCCAGGTACATCTGCTCCTTCTCCCACCCCATGGGGTACCCTGCTTCCGTAAGTGGAAATTATCTTATCCCTGTTGCCTTTTTGTAATTCAGGTGCTGTTCTCAAACCAGAAAATTCTCCTATGGGCTAATAAGCTCTGTCTGCTGCTTTCTACGTCTCCTCTTTTCCTTGGTGAGAAGAGAAACTGGGCAGAGTCTCAAAGTACTGATTTCCCATGAGAGGCAATGGATCAAAGCTGAAGACAAGGTGGCCCCAAGGAAAACATGCTGCATGGAAGCTGACTGCCCTGAGCTCCTTCGCCTGTCTCTGTGCTCTGCGGGCTGGACCTCACCTACAGGTGAATGGCCTGAAGACAAAGATTTTCTGTAGTAGGGCATTGGGCCAGGTAACAGCTTTCAGTGTGCCTTCCCTACCACCTCTCTTCCAGCTAGCAACAGCTCATACGTGTGAATCTTAGCTAATTAACACATTAGGCAATTAAATGGCTCCCCATGGGTGAACAACCTAGGACTGAAACCATGTCCTAGTGATTTAAGGTCCCAGGTGAACTTCTCTGCCTTGCAGTCCAGAAATCACAGCTGAGGGATGTTTCCAAACCACCACAGGTCCCCTGCACAGCATTGAGCCCTGAGCCCTGCTCCACAGCAGACCTCTCCTGCACGGCCTCTGCTCTCGCAGTGTCCCCTGCAGAGCACTGAGCCCTGAGCCCTGCTCCCCAGCAGACCTCTCCTGCACGGCCTCTGCTCTCACTTGTGACAGGGTTTGTAGCAGGGGACCTGCCAAACATCCCCCCCATCGGGATAAGGACTTTTGAAGCACTCCTAGATAGCTCAGGTGGGATTCTGCTGTTGCTTTTATTGGTCTGTGTGTGTGTGAAGAGCAGTTCAGCACACAGAGGCTGGGACAATGCTGAGATGCTCCCGGGCAATAGAGGTAACTGTTCAGTTGCGTTATGAAGAGATGGGAATCAGAATCTCAGATTTTAAACTCATTAATGCTCAAGCAATAGCAAGAGAAAGAAAATCTGGCAGACAAACAGACCTCAGTTCCAACTTTATCAGGGTTTACTGCAGAGGGTTTAAAATAGAATCCATCCCTAAAAACCTATTATGTGAATGATTAAACAAATACCATGACCTTGTGCTTTCAAGATTATGATTTATAAAACAAACTGATGGTCGGGAAAAGAATGAGTAGGCTTGGGATACCCGCTTTGTCCTGTTTCTCTTTCTCCAAGTGTAGACGGCAACAACTATGAGCTCATTCAGCTCCCAGCCAGCCCTTCACTGTTTGAATGAATAAGCATCACTGTTCTGCTGCAGTTTGCATGCAGTCCTAACAGGGCAACACCAAAACATAGTGCAAAGTACAGTACATTTTCATAAATCAGGCCAGGACATTCAGAAACAGGTCATCAATAGAGAGGCAGATTAGCCATGCCCGTGCTACTGCAGCCACATCCGAGCCATTCATCTTCCAGCTCCAGAGAAAGGCTAAAAGATGTGGAGAAGGAAGAAAAATCGAGCTGCTGTGTCTCGTTTGAGTTTTCTAAGCTGTTTGTTGGAAAAGAGTGAATATTTGGTGAAATGAGTTTGAAGGGACTCATTTCTGAGCTGAGCCTCTGCAGGACAAATACGCACACGAGCAAATGCCCATCTCACAGAGCTCAGCAGCTGCCAGCCCCTGGGCAGTCCCCGTGGTCCCCCCTCGCACAGCTTCTCCACGTTAATGTTGATGGGGGCAGCATGGAGAAGCTTTTCTGCCTTTTCTGAGCCCGCACGTCTCCTTTACAACCTGTAATGGATTTCAATTCCTCAGTCTGCCAAGCAGCTCCTTTTCCTTAGCATTAATTCATATAAACAGCCTTTAACTACCACCGCTCCTTCCTGTACTACAGCCCTGGCTTTACACGCCTCGCCACACACAGCAGAAATGGCTGTGGTTCAAGTTTATTAAACGCATGGATGGAGCGACTGCACATACCCTTGGATGTGTGTGCATGAAAGAGCTAAATCCACCAACAGCTTCCTGACGGTCTGTAAGGGAACCATCATTCCCTTGCAAAAGGTTGGTCCCAAAAGCTTGATCCCAGAACGGACAGATTTCAGAAAACTATTACACATAATAAGACACAATGGGAACTACAAAGGAGCTGAAGCAAGGTGGGCAATTTGTGGGCAAAGCCAATTTGTTTTCTTTCCAAAATCCGAGGACTCCCACCCATATCTCCTTTTCCTTTCCTCCTGCCTTTCAGTTTGGATATCTCAGGGATGGCAACTCCAGTTTTCAGTAACGCTGACAAGGGCTCAAGAGAGAAATAGCAGATTTTCTGCTGCTGCTAATGCACTGCTGGAATACATCGCGCTGTGTTGTGGCCACTGTAATTCAAGGACATTATAACGCCATTAAACCCTTCTGGTGCTGCGCTCCCTTGCGAAAGCCTTTCTGGGCTTTGTGTCACAGGAGCTTTTCACACAACTCTGCCGAGCTGCCTTCCTTTAATTAAGGGAGGCTGTACTTAGTGCTCACAAGATGCTCCAGAAATTCTCTCAGTACAGGGGACTTTTATCTCTTGAGGGAACTGGGGGCTGAATGGCTTTTTTTGGGCATGAACTTGGTAGGTTATAAAAGTGCTTTGGGTTTCGTCTGGCTCCTGCAGCTCCACTTTTTTTTTCCTGACATCGGTGAACAGCTCAGACAGCTTCCTCTGAGTCACAGACACACAGCTCATCTCCATGCATCGGGGCAGCAGAGGCCAGAGGTCCCTTACTGCCAGCACAGCACAGGATGAGGAATGAGGTGTCTCAGTGCGCCATGGACACACCAAGCACGGGGCTTCTGGCGAGCTGGATGTCGAGTTCAATCATCAGCGCTACAAACGCGCAGAGTGCAATGTTTCACATGTGCTCAGCACTGCACTTAATTCATACCCCAGGTCCTGTTGTCAGAGATGGGAACAGAGTTAAATCACTGCTGCTTCCTGCCACAGAATCCTTGCTGTAGATGCTCATCCATCAGCCCCATGTGCTGTACACTGGGTACCCCAAATCTGTGCCCGAAACTCAGCTGGTAGCCTCACAGCTGTGGAAGCGAAGCTGCTGTGTTTGCTGTTTCCTTGGCAAACAAATATTGATGAGAAAAGGAGACGGATATTGCTGGCCTGAGGCACTTCTTTTTCATGTTTACTTAAAAAGCTTGTTTGTGCTATTTGAAAAGAAGTCAGCACTCTTCTTCAAAACACCCCCCCTATTCTGTATGCTCTTCAGGTGTGATCACAAGCAAGGAAGTCAGTTTCTATTAATTTCTCTTATTATTTCACAGTTTTCAAGACTCTCAGGGGAAGAAAACACTCAGCCCTTTGAAGCTTTGTAGTAGCAGGACTTCAGCCAGCCTGGAATAACATGGAGAGAAGCAATAAGGTCCCTCACAAATCACACGTGACCCCATCACACTGACCTCCTGCAGCCAGTTCTCCAGAGAAAATTGTTCCTACTCCCTTCCTAAAGGGATTTCACTGCTTTTCCCATTACCCCTTTGCAGAAGCTGTCTGCGGTAGATACAAATTTGTGTAGCTGACTGTTCCTTTGGTCCCATAAACCCCATGCTTGTTCTGGGGTAAGTAGAATCTAAAGATCTAATGGGAGGAAGAGAAAGGGGAACGTACATCCTAACTCCCAGAAGAGGTACCCAACATTTCACACTTAGCTCTCAGAAGCAGCTGTAGCAGCTTTTCCCCGCCTCATTATCGTTATTAAATTCCCACGGGATAACAGCAAAACCCTGTTTTTTCTCTCAGGAAACTGCTTTTCTGCTACATTAGAGCTGTTGGAACTCTTACAAAGTCAGCGCTAATAAGTCTTTGAAAATTAGATGTACCTGGAGCAGTTCTGGGCTAGATATTGCAAGGGTGGCCAATTAGGAAAGTAAATCTCTGATATTTCCACCTAAAATCTGTGTTTCAGAAATGCTTTGGGACACTGTCCCCAGTCCATGCTTCTGTAAGTGATCCTTCCACCCCACAAGCACTGCCATATAGATGATATGATATGATATGATATGATATGATATGATATGATATGATGTAATGTAATATAATACCTCATATATACATAATATTATAGATACATAATATCATATATACATAATATATACATAATATACACTTCAAACACAGCCCTGCCACCTTGGCAAGCCCACAGGATCTCTTCTGATTTAGCACTGCACACATTTTCCTTGGTCCACCAGCCTAAAAGGCGACATTTAGTCACGTAAGTTATGTTAATGAGTCCTGCCTAAATCACTGCTGTCAGAAGAAGAATGGGGGAGTCTCTTACAACCATTAAAAATGAATGAGGAGGGAAATAAATAAGCAAAAGCAGCTCATTTGAGCGATAAAAGACTCCAGAACACAAGCTGTGTATCAAGGTACGAAAGGATGAGGCCATTATTAGCTCCATAAGTCACCCATAAATGACTCGGGGGAGGCGGAGTCACCTTTAATCACCCGCACTCAACCTGTGGTGCTGGAGCGAGATTCGCGGCTGTGATCACCGAATCCCGACCGAAATTATGCAAGGCAGAGATAAATGGCTGTAATGAAGCAGCAGCACAGGGGGTAGATCAGCCCTATGCCCGCTGTGTGTCTCGCAAAGGGACCTGTCCCAGTCTGGGACGCTGTGAGGACCCTGAGAAATCACTGTCCTCGGGTCTGATGGCAGCAGCAGATCTGTTCACCACCCCGGATGCTGCTGGAATTAGGAACAACCACTGAGCAGCTGCTCCTGAGGAATAATTAAATCACCTCCTGTGTTGCAGGGAAGAGAGGTATTTTTTTCCCCAGAAAGGACGGGTAACGGTAAATGGGTATCACATCAAGTTTAGGGGTGCTCTTGCTGTTCCTCAGTTACTCAGTGACTTGCACATTCAGCAGGGTTAACATTCCAACCCGGGCTGCTCCACAGCTGCTGAGAGAAGGAAGACTTGGCCTGAACCCTAGCAACTGCATTCCAGACAGATTTTAAATCTAGCACCACCTTGAAAGCTTTCCCCACTTGGAGGGATTTGCACTGCATAAGGTCTTCCTAATGTCAAATATTCCTAATTTTGACTGCGAGTATTGAAACATGTGCCAAAGTCTGAAAAAGCCCTTTTCCAAGTTGGTACATGACGAGTGGTGAATGTGCTCACAAGGCCTCGTACCTCATCACTCCTTTATGGCTGGTTCTCCATGCCTAAAAAAGGAGGTGCCAAGTGACACATCTGAGCTGTGGAGACAGACAAACCAGAGGCGGCTCTGAACTATGAAGGTCCTCACCTCCAAAGTGCCCACAGTTTTCTGCAGGAGCTTTCCTATTGCAGCACAATATCAAAAATACTGCCATCCACAACTGTACCTGCTATTTCTACCTGGAGATAAACATCTCCCTTGGTTTGGAAGGATCTCAAGAGCTTGTATCCTGTGTCATGATGGAAGCACACCCAGCACTGCTCCCGAGGAGGCTCAGCAATTAATAGATATTAGCAGAGACCTGTGCAAATGAAAAGTATTTCATATCATAGAGCACATTGACTAAGAGGACTTGGATACCAATTAATTCCTAAGAAATTTTCTAGTTTGCGGCAAACATCAACGTATTATCCTCAGCAAAATACACCTAGGTGAAATATCCAGCGACACATTTCAAAAGGACTTCAAATCCTGGGCAAACATCCAATTCCAGCTGCAAGTTTCACACTTCCTTTGGGAACATTACGGATCTGACACAAGGGTTGCAGTTGGTGTTGCTAACTGAAAAGTCCTCTCATTAACAGTCATCAGGAATCACCTCTTGGTTGTTTGAAAATTAAGAATTAACGCATAAGATTTTGGTGAAGTTTCCTTTCCCCTTCCATGTTGCTTTTACACCCATTTCCACTGCTGAGAGGAGTCAAATTTACCTTTATACAGTGAATTAGCACAGAATCTATACATTTTTCGAGCCCATGGGACGCAGTCATGTACGGATATGGTACAAAGCCCCCGTACACACCATCCTCACCCATCCAGCACCTGCCTAGGGGTTACCTGCACTCTGCAAAGAGCTTCTCCTTGTCCCCATCCAGGACAGCCAGGAGCCACCAGGGGATGCTGGGTTCCCGGCTCGCACGGGACTGGAGGATGCTTCACTTCAGGAGGGCTTTCAAGACACCTACATTCGGTTTCATTTTTGGGTCATGAAATTCGGTTTCATTTCCATTTCAAATGATTGCAATTATGTAAAAACACCGTAACATCAAGGAAAAAAAGTTATTTTAAAAAGGAAAAATCAAAACATTTCATTTTGGAAATGTCAAAACAAGATGTTTCTTTGACATAACAGGAACCTGCTAGCATCCTTTTCCTCCTTTTTCTGTCAGAGATGAAATTCTAAGGAAATTAGCATCATTTCATGAAGTTGTTACAGAACTACGAATCCTGACAGAACGTTTTCTGCCAAATTTTCCCCGATAAGCCATAACTAACCGGGGCCACAAATCAAAACAAAACCATCACAATGAACCTCTGCTCAATTAAGATCCAATCCCGTACAACCTGGAGCACCTTTAGCGCAGTGAGCAGGGCTATTCTCATTTGCAGGAAAGAAAAGGCACAGAACAACCTTTCCAAAAGCCTGGGATTAGTTCCCAACTCCATAACGCACTCATTAGATGGCTGTGTGTAATTTACTGAGATCCATACTCTCAAGGATATTGAAGCGTTAACTCCCACTGAACTCCAGGGGAGCTCGGTGGTTCAATCTCTGTAAGAATCCGGGCTTTAATCTCCCTTTGATGTATTTGTAAAATGAGGATGCTATCCCCTTGTTTTACAGGGATTTTCCAAAGCTTAATCTATAAGAAACAAGAAAGAGCTCAGGTGCCAGGGTTACACAAGTGCATCTTTCTGTTGCTTAAAATTTATCCATATTAGAGCACAGTCCTTCACTTCTTCCACCCACACCAGGAAACAGCCGCACCGAGGGCATGGTACAGCTCTGTGGGACATGGCACAGGGTGAAACTGTGTCCCTGGCAAGCAGGCAATGCACAGAGAAATCCAACGGCTTCGTTCACCCCTGCTGGTCTCCACTCCTTTCACTCCTATGGCCAACTCTCATTTGCTCTTGGCTTGGCTGCAGTTCCTGCTTTCCAGCTGGAAAAGGAAGGTGGCGACTTCCTGCCCACCTGCTGCTCTCGAAATTCAGTGAGCGGGGCTCCTGCCAGCACAGGATAAGCAAAAGAATGAGACGGCTTCAGCGTTTGCTCCTCTAAATCAGCGGGACACGGGAATGTCAGCGCTGCCACGGAGGAGAGCGTTAGACGGGGCAGCCAGAGCTGCTGGGCTCAACCCGCCACCTCCTGCCTGGGATTTTAGAAGCCACAATTGTTTGTAATGAATGTGACAACACTTCCTTGTCTATGTTAATTAAGTTCCATCTCCCTATTTCTCTCTCGATCTGGAAACCGCACGCACTCTGTATCACTCACTGCAGTCATCCGAGGAAAGCAGAAGAATGATAAACACATTCAGTACCCCAAGGTTTTCATTACTGAACTGAGAACAGCATTTCTCCCCTCCTTCCAGTAAAGCTTAAAGAGGAATAATGACAATAAACCCACTTTGGTTCACACTTATGCAAAGACAGGAGACACACAGGCTGCTTGTTTGTCTCTGGGTAATAACTATCTGACTTCCAAGTGATGCCAAGTCAATGAAGAATATCACAAATCAGATGGGCTAAATGCTGAAAAACCCCTGCCCGCTCTGCAAAGGGGATGGTAGGACTTGTAGATTTGTCAGATCCAGTCAGTGAAGCCATGCTGGGGAGAGGAAGGTAATCGAGGTGCACACAGCCCAAAATAGCCTGTTCTCAGGGCTGCTCGTTCTGGGAGCAGCTGAGGGGAGAACAGGCAGAGCCACACGCAGCACGGATCTGACCAAACACACAGCAAGGCAAAGCAGTTAAAATAACTCCTACAACCTCCCAGGGCAGCTGTAAGACCCTCAGGAGGTGCTGAATCTCCCCAATTGCAAGAAGGGCAGGTGAAGGAGCACTGGCACAGAGTCCAGTCCCACCGCTGCCCAGCTCTCCCAGCACACTGGGACTGGAGCACTCCCGACATTGATTTCACACACAGACTGGGAAACCAAACAACCAGCAGCACTAAGCTGCAGTCAGTAACTTGGATTTTGTCTGTAATTATCACAACAGTAAAACTAGGTGTGCAAAGTGTCTAATTGTCATATCCAGGATCCTTCATACTCCCCTTTTCTACAGGAAAATAAAACCTCTGCCAACTCCTTTCTGTTCCACAGGCGATCCAGCATGCAATTCAGCCAAAGGTATAATCTTTTTTTCATTCAAAAATGGCCAAAAATGTTTTTATTGGCTACCATAATTCTCATTGATTTTACACAGCTTTGTAGTGTATTAAGCAACAAATCTATATTCGGATGGATTTACCAGGTATGTGCTTTGTACTCCCATATGCTGACCACAAAAAGCACGTGTCGTTCTCAGCCGCCTGCTAGAACAACAAGCGTACAGCTGGAAGATCAATGCTGAAAGAAATGTTATACTTGAATACTGCTTGTTCTATACAAACGCAAAAGGTCCTTTTACGAAAAGATTTCCCTGCATGAAAAAGAGACTTCTCATCCGTGTCACCCAGGGAGTGTGCAGCCTCCCAAAATGTCCCTGCATACCGCAGCAGGCTGTGGGCTTGTCCTCCCACAGAGACCAAGGCTCTTCCTTGTCTCATGTGCTGGAGATGTGCTGCTAGCACAGCTGGGCTGTAACACCGACTGTTCACTAATTGGGGAAACTTCTCTTTCATACACACTCGAGTCCTTGGTTAGCCCCAGATGAGCACCTCTTTGAACTCTCCCTCCTGTTCTGGGGGAGCGTACCCTGGCTGGATCCCACATCTTGTTTTGCTGTGGCCTTGCAGCAGGACGCTCCTCAGTGAGGCATAGGTTTCTGCAATGAGGAGATCATCCATTCCCCTTTGAAAATCACCAACTCCAACCAATTCTTCCTCCAAAAAATGTTTCATTAACATAGTACATCAACCTTTTACAGTCACAGAGGAGATGAGACCCCCGATACCCAGTGACATTCCCTTCATAAATCCCTTGAGACCGCTAACCAAGGCAGGAGAAGAGGCTTTTCTTTACTGTTGCAAAGAGCCGAATCACACAGAGATCAGACCACATGCCTAAGGATTCACAGAACATTTAGGGCTCAGCCAAGAAATTAATCCCAAAATTGCATGGCTCTCATCCCAAAGTGCCCTATTACTTAAAACAGGGGCAGACCCTGGTCTCCCAGCCAGGAGTTCCCTTGACCCCACTGCCCGTGGGAGCACCTCCCTTTTGCTATAGCTGCCGTTGTCGCTCCACGTGGCCTCACGGGCTGAGGTACCTGTTTTCTTTTTGGGTGACAGCCCTGCAGTATAATCGCACAGGCAGATCTAGAGACTGGACTCTCTGAATTTCTGCAATATTTGCATTGTGCGGTATTTCCATTGGCTCTGTTCAGTTTGCTTTTATGGCATTGCCATCACATACATTCCAATTACGTTAACAAGCCTGTCTTTCTAGAGAACTCCTATTTTTCTCTCTATTACCCTGAGACACTCTTCCAGTCATTGCTCATCTATCCTTACCAGGCCATTCTGGATATATCTTATATTTTGATGTATCGCCCTGCTTCACGAGCTAATTCAAACGCCTGTTGCATAGGCGCTGTTTTGGAAGGTGTGGGTGGGGTGGAAGTGAAGGATGCACGAAGCGCTGCGCAGGGTGCACTGCAGCTCCTCCGCACGCCCCGCTGCGCGAGATCCCACGGCCAGGCAAGCAACGGGATTTAGCTCCCCTGTTTCACATTGAGCTCCCAACTCAGGAGGTCCTGAGCTCATCCTCAGAGTGTCAGCCGCGATGACAGTGGTTACAAATAGATCTCTTAAACAACCCCTGCAGAGAAAGCCCTGCCTCTCCAGCCGAGCAGTTTCTGCCCTGAAATGTGAGCACTAAAGGTGCACTGAAGTCACCATCCATCGACCAAAGATTCTCATCATTTTCTAAGACTCATATCTGTTATCAGAAGAGAGAATACAGTAGGATTCAACACTGCCTCTGATTAAATTTGCTCTTTCTCTGTTGGAAAAAGTAAGATCCTCTTTTAAAGGGTATAATAGTCATAATTTTATGGAAAATGAATAAAAACCTAAAAAATTAATAAAATGCAAAAGAAATTACCACCCTTATTATGGCTTTAAGCACGACTGCTATGAACCTTGCTGCTGATTTGGTCCAGTAAAGAGAAAGAAATGGAGAAGCCAGCTTAAAGTACATTTTCTTTAAGGCTGTAAGACAAATGTAAATCCTCATAGACCGTTTTGGACTTCTCAACTAGTCAGAAAAAGGCGCTGGGCTGATATATTCTCTGCCTCCTTGGAATCACTCATCTTTCATCTCCATCACCGCACTGCAGACTGGAAGCATCGCTATCTTTTTGACAACATTCTCATTTTCCCAGCTCCCAAGAAAGCTCTAGACAGGGGCTGTCAGTTCTGATTACGCCGCTCGCGCTGCAGCGACAGGTGGTTACCATTGGCTCGGAGATGACACTTGGACTTTTGCAAATGGGTTATAAAGTTTGGCCCTTGTTCTTGACAGAATCTGTCATAAAGGAGGGAAGGGAGGAGAGCGGTGAAGGCATTTGCATTGCACCAGGTAGACCTGGCTGTGTGGTGTCTTGTGCCAAGCCTTCCCAAACACATGGACAAGGCACACCAAGGCTGACTCTGGACACGTCACTCCTCAAGCTGGGTGAGCTATGGAGACGTACAACATACCTAACCAGTGACAACGTGTCTAACTGGCAGCGATAGCGTTATGTTTGTGCCCACATAGATTAGCTCCATGCCTTCCTCCACAGGGTACAGCACTGGGTAGACTCGCTAGCTTGGGTATCCCTGTGCCATAGGCCATGGCATGCCACATATCCAGTCCTCCAGCAACAAATCAGGTTGGATGCTCAAGGATTCAGTCTTCAGTAGAGCCGTTTTCCATCCATTAAGTGGACACAATGGGATTTTCTGCTTTTTAGGACAACTTTAATGTTTGGAGCATTAAGGATGCAATATTTCTGCCGAGGGATTTCAGCCAAACCTCAGCCTTTTCTTTGATTCCGGTACCCTAAAGGGCCAGCACTTCTGCCCTCAAACAAGAAGTGTACTACTCTTCTAATTTCTTTCCAAAGAGTAATGGGTTATACATACATTTTAATTAGGGACACCACTGAGAAGTGATCTGACCTAAGTCAAGTGTGAGAAAAGACCTCCACAGGCTTAAAGGAGGTGAGAGCCACACAGGAGAAGTGAATGAAAAGACTCTGCAGCGAGAAGGGAAGATCAAGATGAAAGAAGAGGAGTTTGAACTCTTCAGTGCTCTCAGACTTCGGTGTCCCACAAGCACAGATCTGCAGGCAACTCCTCGAGTTAAGCCACGTCTCAGCTGGTACTTACCAGAACAATGACCAAGTGCTGCTGAAGTGACTCGTGTCTCTTAGACACCATCCTGAGCAAAGGCACTGCATTGCAGTCACTCCAACGCGGGGGAAAGGAGATGAAATATGTTTAGCAATGGCAGGCTTTAGAAGTCAGAGCTGCAAGGACAAAGAGATTTCCGTCTGGGTAACAGAACCACTTCAAATAGTCTTAAAGATTCGCTCCTCTTGCTGACACTGAGCTTGCACAGGCAATGTCTAGCTCTATTCCTCTGGCAGGTATTCAGATATCCAACACTGCCACTTAGACCAAAAGGGAAAATACTGTTGCAATATACATATACTCATGCATGCCAGGCTCTGGAAAGTTGGCCAACACCTTGCAGTGACCGGAGAAAAATAGTGCAACAGCAAAGCATAAAAATTTCTCAGAGACCTATGCCTTTTGAAGCCAAAAATCACTTGCAGAGAAGCATACATAAGCAGGATTGTGCTCCAACAACAGAGCAGCAGCCATAATACACAAGTGCCAGATGAAAGCTGGAATCAGCCAGCACGGACAGGCTGAAATGCCAGAGAATGGTTTCCAAACTACACTTGCTGTAAAAGTGACTGCAAAGTTGGTATTGGAAGAGGACAGAGCATCCGTCCCCACTGGAGGATGCTGAGCAAGGAGGACTTCCATCCTCACCTGACCCACTAACACAACTTTCTCTTCCTCCAGTGCCTATTTCTGAAGACAAAGGGGTTTTCAGACTGGGTTGCAACACAGCACACGGCTGTGAGCTCAGTACCCCTCACACCGGTAAGCTGTGGAGGTCAGACTGGGACCACGCTTGCTGAGTTGCAGCAGACTGGCACGGCTGGGGGCTCACTGCCCAATACACACACAGATACAGTGCCAAAGCTGGGAACAAGGATGGGAAGGATCCTGGTGCTCCCAAGCATTCCCCAGACTGAGCAGCAGTGCTGTTTCCATCAGTCTTAAAGGAAAATATCCTCATCACTCCAACATGCCTCTCACCATCTGCAAACACTGCTGCTCCTAACGCTTACCTTTCACTCTGCATCTCTAAACAAGCCCCTTGCGGTGGTGCTGAGCTAAACCCGGGCTCCTCCAGCATCTCTCCGGGGAGTGAAATAATCCAAAACCACTTGCTCCCCGCCGTGAACAAAGGTCATTATTTTGATAAATTAGTTAAATCTCTCTCAGTCAGCAATGGTGACCCTGAATTATTCAGCATGCATCTGTCTTCTTCCCTTACAAAAACGGCCTGTAAAGCAATAAGTGTATTTCACTTGAACCACATCTTGGAGATGTAAGACAGTTTGGGTTTACTCCAATGCCCCTTGAAGTCAATGGGAGTCTTTTCATTTAATTTTCATTTAATTAATTTCATTAAATTTGCAGATGATGCCAAGCTGGGAGGGGTTGTAAGTACTTTGGAGAACAGGATTAGAATTCAAAATGATCTTGATCGTGTAGAAAATTCCCTGAAATAAACAGATGCAAGTCAAGAAAGGTAAGAGCAAAGTATAAAGTTGGATAAAAACAAGTACAGGATGGGGAAAGATTGGATATGTAATGTACAGCTTCTATCTGTAGTCCATGCTTAGTATCTACGAGAAATGTGAGTTTTCTGGGTAAAAACAGAAACAAGCATTTCATCTTTGTTGCTCAGATTCAATATTGATCACAAAAGCGCGTCCTGTTGTACAGGAAAACATATTGTGTACATTAACACACACAAAACAACACGACCCATGTGAAAGCCACCGCTGAAAGCTCTCCTGAGCTTGTAGAAAGGAGGCAGAAGCAGACTGCAGCGCTCTGCACCCTTTCCCATGGCCTGGAGTGAACTGAGGTCTCTGCAGCCACATAACTGATGTCGCTAGAATGCAAATAAAGAAGTTTGCAGTGCACAACCTCAAACTTTCTTCTCTCCTAGTAAGATGTGATAAAACTCTACATGTATTATTCTCACCTGTATTTATAGCGGTGATAATTTACATTACTTTGTGAGGTGCAAGACGAGTCATTGTCTGAAAATTGATTGCGATTCATTAAATCATGAAAATTCAAGGAACAAGCATATTAAAAAGATGGGAGCACAGGCATCCTGTTCTCCTCATACACCGAAACAAATGTCTGATTTAGGACCAGTGAAATTACCACGGATCAATACTGCTTCATTTCCGTGTCTCCTTCTTTCCGCAGTCTAAAATAATAATAACAACAACAACAACGGTGATGATGATGAACATTTCATATTCAAGCTATTTCTGTCACCAGAACCAAGAAGAAAGCCGAATTGTGCCCTAGCTCTCAGCCTGCCAGCCCTGCTGCAGCTGATGGGGTTACCTGGCAGCCAAGGTGCCGTTTGGCCTTCAAGAGAAAAGCAGCTGATCTTGCTGCTAACCTGAGCCTACAGCCCCATGAGGTTCCTTTGGCCTTAAAGAAGTGACAGGAGGAACACTTTCAATAAAACATTTCGGGAGCTGGTTTCAGTGAGGATGGGGAATCAAAGGTGCAGGATAATTTGAAAGCATCTTGTAAGATTTTAGCTGCTTGTTCTCCATTGACTCTGATGGGATTCACGCTGCTTTGATCTTCCAATTGCTTTCACACTCCTTCCTTCCTGACAAGCACTCGTACCATGTCTCTGTTTACTGTTAAATCAAGGGAAGTCCTGAACTTTGATATCTTCAAACAACCGAGGAGAAAGGATAGTCAGATTTTGGGAAAGTTACTCCATCTGAAAGCACACTGCCCTGCTGCACTGACACGTGTTGTATGGTGGTGGTGCAGGAGCTGCAGGAATGAACAGGAGTGGGTCTGTGCACTCAGTAGCTGGACCTCTTGCAGCAAAATCCCATTCAAAGCCCATGATGAACCCTGGAGATTAATGGAATAACAGCACCAGTCAGCAGCTTGTCTCTCCCAGCACAGGCTGGGGGAAGCAGAGCAGCTCCACGCGTGCATTCTGGATGCAGGCAACCAAGATGCAAAGAGGGAAACAGATGAAGCCGTGAGGAAGTCTGGATTATGGCCTTTTAACTGAAGAATGGTCCAGTTAGTCTGCAAAATCTTCCAGATTCACACAGCAGGGCTGGGACGCTCAAGGACCTGGGTGCTGAGGTCCCAAATGATCAGAAGTGGGCATCCAACTGCAAGTTCAAGGTGAAAATCCCCCTGTGGAAATCAGGATTACTCCATAGACAGGAGTGGGTGACTGCTCTTGTGTCTAATTCATTACAGGTTTTAAAGTCAGAGGCATAAGAGAGGGACTTTTGGATCTCAGGATTTGCACCAAGTTCTGCAGGGCCCCTGAGAGACCTGGGTCTCCTTTCAAAGACAGGTATTTCCACCTCCAAAAACAGGTGTTCCCACCTCCACAGAAATATCTATGAAAACACATAACAGGATTGTGAAGCAACAGCTTCACTTGCTGCTGCAGTGCTTAGAGACCTGTTAGAGACATCTTCACTACTCCCTGCAAGAGTAGCTGCTGCTACTCACATATGAGCTGGCAGAAATAAACCTTCTAAAAGATCTCCTCTCAAAAATAGCACATGAGGTAAAGAGCAGCGGAAAGGAGAATTAGCAGAGTTTTACTCCCAGTTATTGTTATTTATTTGAATGAGTGCCTTTATTTGATGGTGCCTTAGTCCTGGGCCATCTCCTGTACTGCTCCAAATCACTCAAACACACAGCCACAAGACCAATCCATTTTTACAAGAAGCCCGAGGCACTGACTCTGTCGTGACTCACTCATGTCTGTGTAAGCTCAGAATGAGAGCAGACACAGCACCCCAGGGGACGGAGGCTGTTTTCCCAGAAGCAGTGGAGTACTGCTCCTGAAGTACTAGCACAGCACCACTAACCTTCATCACTTACCTCTGCAGGTACAGCTCAGAGGGGAGGAAGAAAGCTGGCAAGAAAAGTGCATTTCACGAGGGTGGCGCTTTTTAGCTTGGCAAGGAGCCCCCACATTTGTGAACTATGTTAGAGGTCTGAAAGAGCAGAGCCATTTTGCTTTCTTTTCAGCAGGATGCTGATGTGACCTCTTTTCTTAAGAAATTCCCAGGGAGATGAGCAGTTTTTACAGCAAGGAACTTCAGGAGTCGCTCATTTAGGAGCGGGGTGGATACGCGTGAGTGTCTCACTTCTTCACAGGGCATGCAAGTGATACGGCAGTGCAGTCTGTCAGATCTTCTCTGGCATTTCACAGGCACACTTGCTCTTTTGTGGAGACCTCATGGCCAAAACCCAGCAGCACTCACGTATTTAGTGTCGACGCTGTGCCAGACGTACTCAGTTTTCAGTGCTTCACTTATGCTAATCCACAAGTCCCCTGCAGAAGCGCACCCTGGCCTATGGTGCAGGCACCTGGAGCAGCTGGGCAGCTGCACCCTCTCCTCTCGGTTTCCACACAATGTGAACAAACTGGACAGCTCAACCACATTCAGAGTCCCCTGGAAATGTACATATTAATGCCAAGCTCTGGGCATAGCGAGCTGGCAGGAGCTCGCTCTGGTTTTACCCTTCCCACTCAGCAGTGGGCTGAGGAGACAACTGGTGACAAGGGCTAAATGTGACTGCAGTTGTACTGAGCTCAACCCGTACCACAACTCCAGCTGCTCATAAACTCACCTTTTTATTTAAATCAGAGCAGAGACTGGGCTCCTTGGGTATCCTTAATTATGCCCTTGCCATTGCAGCTTCAAAGCAGCAGATTGCAAGGTTCACCGGTGTCTCATCACGCTCCTCCCTTTCCCTGCTGGAAGCCCACCCGTGCCATCACTTGGTTATGCTCACCTTCAAGACCTACCACACTAAGACACTATGAGGGACTCACTAACTTTATTTGGATATTTTTTCAGCAGCAGAGGTTATCCTCACCATGCAAAATCATGTTACAGAAAGAGAAAAGCTGATTACAGGATATGTAGAGTTTCTCCCTGGGCTCTTCTCTGCTGCGTCTCATCCAATCTCTGTGTACATATGTGCGTATTTCAGTGAGCCCAGATAACAGCAGTTAAGAAGGGGATCCCTAATCCTTTTCTTTTTATTTGTTTGAAAAGCAGGACTCCATATAACAGAGGGAGAAGGAAGATGAAAGATGTTATATTTACACCAGACCTCTGGTTGCTGCAAAATCTCCGTGTGTAGCTCTTCATGCCTATGGGGCTGCTGGGAACGAAGCTGCACTTCAGACTTGTTGGCTTCCATGGTTTTTGCATAAAGCAGTACTAAAAAAGAGCTGTTCTATCACCCTCGGATACTGAGAGGAGATCTCAGCACAGTTTCATCTGGATCTCCGAGCCTTCTTCCTCAGCCTTGTCTAAGGGAGATTTCAGTTCCCTTGCACTTATAGATGGGTATGTGTGAATCCTGAAAAGCTTTCACAAGCTAAAATGAATCTTTCCACATTAGCAGACGCTTGGAAGAAGACATCGCTCACGTGGCATCTGTGTCTGTCCTACCTGCTTTTATGTACAAAACACCATCCACACAAGTAGCCTGGCCAGCTCATTTCACCACGAGTGCTTTCTTCCAAATCCCCATAGCTGGCTAGCAGGTAAGTGGTGCTATTTAGGCTTTCTGGACGACAACAGTTTCTCATTTCCGTATCTACTTGTAAATCTTCTGACAAAATTTATGAGTAAAGATAATTTTCCAATGGATCAATGTAAGCTTTTTGCTCTTCTGCACGACTCCTTAATAGAGTGTGTGTACTGCAGAAGCATGTTCCCTTGTAAGGTTATTCCTCATGCAATTTTAAAGTAAATCTGGCTGTTCCAGCTAAAAGTTGTGTAGCCTTAGGGCTCCTTTATCAGATGAGCAGATGATCTTTTTAACACCTTGAGTTCCTGACTTTCATAGCTTTCATTAAATCAATCTCCCTTTCCTGATGTATATTTATATTTATGCCAATGCCCAATTCTATTACAACACTCTCGTCTGCTTTCTCAATTTCCTTTGTTATTCTTTTTTGGGTCTATAATGTCATTTCAGTGGCTAACCCATAGGCTGCCACTTCACATTTATGAACTGAAACATGAAGGTGCATTATTACTTTATTTTTATGAAAAGCCATAATAACTAATGCACTGATTCAATTCCTACCAAGAAGCTTTCTGTTTGGTTTCATGATATCTGGCCTCCAGCCTCCATCCCTCCAAACAAACTTTCACATCCACGTTTACATATTGGGATCATTACAGTTCTTTTATGGCCCTGTCCCAGTGACTTCAGAAGCTACAAAGGATTTAGGTGGGAGTTTAATTACAAACTGCTCTTTTCTGTATTTCAGGCTACATTTCACCTGAAAGGGAAAAATATGACTCTAACAAAGCAAAGACTTGATGCAAACCCCCAAAAAGCCCCAGGCTGGCTGGCTAAGTGTTTAGAGAAACAGGCAATTAGACAGTGGGAGATCATGGTGGTGCCTCATCCCCTAGGAAGCTGACATTCATTTTATCCTGGTTTGTATCTGTGTAACAAAACCACTCTCAATAGTTTCCCTCTGCTTTACAATGACAGCAGTGCAGGCGGATTCGGATTATTTTCAGCAGGTTTTTTGCTTATTTTCCTTCTCTGCTGAGCAGGGAGTATATGGTCAGGTTAGTTGTGGTCCCTGGTTCTGGCCCACCTGCACTTATGTCATGCTATGAAGAGGAAAGACATCATACGTATGTGGCTTTTCCACTCACAGGTAACTGGGCTGGTCACTGCAGTGCCAGCTTCTGACAAAAAAAGCCAAGTTGGGGGTGATCCCAGGAAGAGAAAATGAACCAAACACCAGAAAAACCTTCCTGAGTGATGGTTCTGTTATGATTTAGCTCAATAAACCTCATTAAAACTCAGGGCAGCCCTGAAGCACCCATGAAATGTGCTAGCAGCAAACTGGGACACAGGGACTCGATTCCAGGAGACATAGATGCATCTCTCTCAATTCCAAGATGTGCACTGCAGATAGCAGGTATTTGCAGCCTTTGCATTCAAAGCCTTTTCAAGAGGAAAATGTAATGGTAGCTGAGTAACAAGTCGGAGGATTCAGCAGAATTTCTTATACTTTCTTACTGTGCCTGGTGGATGAGAGTTTTTCTGCTCTGGGGTTGGTGGACATCACCTGCTCGCTGCCAGACCTTGCCAGGGATAGTTCAGGTTTCATCCCGATCATGCACTTAAACTGTTCTCTTGAATTATATTTTCCAATGCAACCTGAAGTTGAGCATTCAGCTCCCATCAGACTACACAAGCACGGTGACCTTAAATCACACTGAAAACCTCAGCCTTACAGTCATTTTTCTAGTCCTTCATTGGATCCCTTCACTAAACAGAAACCAGACCAAGCTAATTATTTCCAAATCCATTGTAAAATAAGAGCTAGCTTATGTTGTTAAAGGATTCACACTCTCTTGACATCTTACACCAACCTCTGGCGAAAGTATCTGATTGAACATAACTGTTTAAAATAGGAGTTTGTAAACAACTGACCATTTAACCCAGTGCATCAAGCAGATAACTCATCTACTGCTCATGACTGAGTGGGAAAGAGACCGAGACCCTTCCACTGTGGATCTCCTCTCCACCAGCACAATACCAGATTATTTCTTTATTGGTTTCCTGTGTTGCTGAGTGAAGGAAGTCCTCTCCCAGCTAATGGGATCATCTTCATTCACGTCCTCTCGTAATTTACGATTTATCTTGTCTTCAGTTTTTCTGTGTCAGGCACAATTAATGACATTTAACACCTCATTTTATGCACCCGGTTTTCTCACAGCTTCAACAAAACAACCAATGAGCCCATGAAGAGAACTCTTATCAGTAATTAGTCCTGCTGGAGACCAGACCATAACTGTCAGATCCAGACACTAAAAAGCACAGGATGAGGTTACTCATACCTACCTACAGCTCTCCTAGCAGCCTGAGCTCCAAATAAATAAATATCAATGAACGCAGCCCAGCTGAATCTACTTAGAGGAGAGAGAGCAGGAGATGAGATTAGACACACGCATTGTTGAACCTGGAAACAAAGGGCAGAATTGGGGAAACTACTTGTCAAGGTGTCTTCAAAAATTAGTAGAGCGCAGGCAACTGCATTGCCAGAGGGGCTGTTTCTTATCCCATCTGCAGGCCTGTGTGAAATCCTTGTGATGAAATTCTCAGCCTTAGGGAAACAGTTGCTTTCATGATTTGTTACAAGCTTGAAACTCAGCTCAGCATCATCAAAATGTGTGAATATCTTGCAAGGAAACATGGGCTGACTTATGGCTGTGGCACTGAAACAGCTAAAATTGGCCCTGGCTGATCTTTGCTTTCAGCTTTAAGCCGATGCCAAACTAAACCGTCCAGCGATGGCGAGAACTGAGCTTAGACACCAAGAAATTGCCCAATAAGGAGTAGACTTCCTCTCCTCTTCATCAAATAAAGTGCAGAGCAATCGTATTAACCACACTGGGTTAACTCCAAATTTTCAGTGGCAGAAATGAGGTCCAACCATCAGCAGAAATTGTGTGTGTGCATGTGAGACCGGCCCTGAGTTCTTCTTTCAGTGACAGTCAAGTGCAATTAATCCAATGCTTACAGACATGCATAAAACATAGTTTAGGACATGTCCAGTGTGCCTTTAGATGCACCAGGGCAAATGATACTTCCCTTCATTACTGAAGTTTCACTTCTCCCTCTCTGGCTTTTAGCAGAATGAAATGGAGCATGTAATGGGACACGGTGTTCATAGGTTTTGTTTCGGTATCGGCTCCAGGTCTGCACAAAACCTCCAACACTGCAACAGCTCTTCACATGCTCGCAAACGCCATAGAAATTGCTGAAGGCACTCAAATCTCCAAGCCTAAAGAAAATCTCAAACAAAACCTCTTTACGATTGCAAAATAATCACCTGCTTGCAAATAATCAGGTTATTTGTAATGTTGTTATATGGAGGAGATTATATAAATTGCAAGGAAACATCAGCTTTCCATAATACCCACCTGCTCTAAATACACAGTTACACTTTTAACTAAAATTGAAGAGCCATTAAGGCCAGTTTTTGTAGGTGCTTAGGTTTCTAATTCCCAATTAAATTAATTGGGTTTGAACGCCTAAATAGTTTCAGAAATCAGGCTTATCATCCAATAACCGGTTAAACGAGGCAATGCTGCAAAATAAGGCTGGAACAGGGAAGTTGTTCAGCTTTTCTATGGGTAGCTGATGTGGGGAAAATAATAGCACTGGTGCCTACTACAAACAAGCACAACACCCGTGCTTCAGTCCTAGAAAAGGCAATAATCCAGGTCCTGGCACATGCATGAAGCACGAGAGCAATTACAGGTAATTATTTTTTATCATAAACTGGACTCAGATAGCTCCTTGTACTCTGACAAATACAGAAAGCATTTAAAAGTGCTTTCCCAAAGCGCTTCTCAGACGTGTTTTACTTGTCTTCCTTCTTACGCTCTTGGAGATCCTTCAGAAGTGCTACATCAAGTGTGTAAGTAACTGCAAAGAGTAAATATGTAGCCAGAAGTCATTGTGGGAAAGCTGAGAGCACAAGCCAGGACGATGCTGTGTTTGACAGAGGGAACAACCCAAAAACATCTGCCTCAAAGCACTCTCATGCTGAGCTACTTAAGAAGTTGTTAATTTTTCCAATTTAATGTTTAAAATTTTTAAATTTGATTACTGCACACCAAAGACATGGATGTACACATATTCCTCCCAGTAAAAGAATAGAAATGCCACAAAAAGAAAGAGATTGAAATCCCTGGCTCTACAAGAACGCTTATTCTTTCCCATTAAGCACAAAGTGACAGTATCTTCCGTAGGATTTTAAGGAAGCCTCAATTCAGGACTTATTGGGATTTTTCTGTTACAGAGAAGTTTCGTATCTTAAAAGCTCATAGCCTTTCGTAAACATAAAGAAACAGCAGTCAACTGCAGTAGTCACACTGGGATTTTCAGTATGGCTGATTAAAAAGGCAAAATATTCCACAACCCCTCGTTACTCCTCAAGGTTCACACCAGGACAACGAATATGGCAGAAAATAAAGCGACAAATCCAGTAACGTCACCAGCCTCAGGTGAGTTTCAGAAGTTTCCTGTTACTCCAGCTCAACATTCAGCTCTCATCTGTGCCACGTCTGTCCTTCCTACCAGAGTAAAACTGTTCCTGCTCCCTTTATAACCAACACCAACAGGACACGGACTGAGCTCAACAGTTATTATGACAACTTTCATTTTTGACAGCGCATTTTTTCCAGGTTTGTCCTGTCTCCTGACTCCCAGAGCAGAGCAGAAAAAGTATTTTTCTTTTTCACAGTTGCTTAATCCTAGGGTGAAAAGTTCAGCAAGATTCTTATGTCAGGAATACTGAAACGGAATTGAAATGACAGGACATGATTCCATCATTTTCTATCAAAATGAAATGTTTAGACATTGCAGAAAATAAAAACATCCATTTGCTGACTTAAATCAAATGTTTGTTTCAAGACAGATCAAAATTATTTGGGATGGAATAAGGCAGTTCAGCTGGTGAGAGGAAGCACATTATATTGTGGAAAACCACGGCATGAACTTGATCTTCACTGAACCCTCCAGGCAGAGATTTATCTTCCCATTATAAAATTCAGCCCTACACAACCACATTCTAAACAAGCATTCAATCTGGACAAAATCCCATTTGCTGATGGGAAAGTATTGTCCTTGATTTCATTCAGCAGACTCTGCTGATTGCATCTGCTTTTTTCCTTCTATTTGGGTCCTCTGAACTCTGGGCTCCCAAAACCCATGTGAAAACCTCACCTGAACGTGGCATTGCAGTGCTGGTTACTGGGTCAGATCCCTGCTTCTGACACAGGGCCTTGTTCTGCCCCACTCTGCCCCCTCTCCCGCTTTGCTCTGCCCCACGGCAGGATGCTTCCTCCTCCTCCTGTCCTTCTCCCTCCACCAGTTCTCTGGGGCAAGCACCAGGAAAAGTGAATACTTGGCTTCCCTCTCATGACCCTGATGAACTTTGCTGATGACACCAAAATGAGTGGGGTGGTTGACACTCTAGAAGGGAGAGCCACCCTCCAGAAAGACCTGGACAGTTTGGATGAGTGGGCCAGGCAGGAACCTTCTGAAGTTCAACACGGGCAAATGTGAGGTCTTGCATCTGGGAATGCATCATCCAAGAGTGCAGTGAGACTGGGTCCACCTGGCTGAGAGCAGCCCTGGGGAAAGGGACCTGCGGTCTTGGTGGATGAGTAGCTCAGCATGAGGAGCAGTGCTGCAGTGTAAAGAACCCAACAGGATGCTGGGCTGCATTGAAAAGGGCATCACCTGCAGAGACAAAGAAGTCATCACCCCTCTCTACTCGGCACTGGTCAGACCACACCTTGAGCACCGTGTACAGTTGTGGTCCCTGCTATGCAAAAAAGATGTGGACAGGCTGGAAGGGTCCAGAGCAGGGCCATGAGAATGCTCAGAGGACTGGAAGAGCTGAGAAAACTGGGTCTGTTCAGCCTTGGGAAGAGAAAGCTCAGGGGGGACCTTATCACCATGGACCAGGACATAAAGGATGGCACCAAGAGGATGGAGACTCCCTTTAACAAGGAGTCTCATGGAAAAGACGAGGGGCAATGGACACAAGTTGTGTCTGGAGAGATTCCCATTGAACTCCAGGAGAAGATTGGTTTCCCATGAGATCAGACACTGGATTAATCCATCCATTAGACATTGGAATGATCTCCAGGGGAAGTGGTGAATTCCCCTACACTGGTCAGTTTGAAGAGTCAGCTTGACAAGGTGCTGACTCCTCTCATTTAAACAATGCTTTTACCTGGAGAGGTTGGACTGGATGATCCTTGTGGCCCCTTCCAACCTGGTATGCTATGATTCGATGACTAGGTGAGCTGTTAGACTTAACCAAGCCATAACATGCATCTCAAATCACTCTTAGCTTGGCTTAACCTCGAGAGATTGCAGGGAAACTGGGATTCCTCATCCTCCCTTGTTCTCAAAGTTTTGTGTATCTTGGCAGTACCTCCACTTCAGGGGCCCATGCCTTTGACCTGCAGCCATGAGGGTTTTAGTTTCCAGTTGAAACTGAAAACTTGTGTAATCACAGGCATCCAAGAATGTGTTGTAAAATGAATATCAGATGGGCTGCCACGAGCAATATGGTTGTGAAATCTGCAGCGCTGGAACTGCCAGTGCTAAACTAAGAAGCAAATAAAATCCTGGGCCCAGTTATCTTCTCCCTTTGATTTTTTACTCTGCCACTCCACCGACTTGAGAGGAATTCAACTTTTCCCTGAAGTGCACCAGTGTAAGGAAGAGAAGAAACAGCTGTTAAAAGTTTAATGTTTTAAAACACTGTCTGCTTCAGGCTATTTTAAATGCTCTGACACTTCAGTTTTTGTAGTGTCTGTCACTTGACTTAAAAGAAGTTACTTTGCCACTGATAAAACCGCACTAAGTGTTATTGAAAGATTTAGTAGGCTGCAGTAATATTTTACAAATTGCCGAGTGCGCTGTTATCCCCTCTAATACAGTCCAAAGGGAATGGAAGAAAGCAGCTACCAACCCTTTGCTCGATCAGCAACAGCTTCCTACCACGTAGCTGGGGCTGGAGCAGCCACCCATAAACAGCAAGCAGGGAGTAAATCCGCAGTAAGATCCCTCCTTGCACTCCTCCTGCCCCCAGGAGTTTGCATGTAGTACAGACAAAAGTCAGCATGCCTGCCCTCCTGTTTGCATCCTCATCTGAGATCTAAGGAAAATACGAGATGCTTTAGAAGGAAATAAATAATAAATAATAATTGTTAGTTAACTGGTCAAACAAAACAAATCTAAAGGTGCTTTCATTTCGGGGCAACCAAAATGCAGATTTTCCATTAACTTGTCAAATAGAAAACCCGGAGCATTGGAAAGTGTTGCTTTGGAGAATTTTAGGCTTTGTTGAGCCTTGAAAATATGGCCATTTTGAAATGGGAATCTCTTTTCAAAATGAAAGATAAAATATGTTGATTTTTCCTCTCTCCTCATTCTTGGTAGCAAGTCAGTGGAGAATTTGGTCCATCTCCTTAAATCTCTTTGAAGTCCCAGATGAAGGAAGTGAGTAATACATGTGGCAAGTGTAACTAAAAGAAGAATGAGGTATCCTCATTCTGGAAGGAAAATGAGCTTAAACGCATCATTAATCAACGCAAAAATAATAGGGAAAAAAGCTAAAGAGCAAAGACGTAATCAATCTGTTAGATGCTACATGACAGATGCATTGAAAAACAACAACAGTAAAGATGTAAAGAAATGTAATCTTAATCTTTCTATTTCAGTGGGCATTTTAAGTAGAATTTTTTTCCATTTTCTATTCACCACTCTAATGCCCAGAGAACAGAAACTCTAATTACTGTTGCACGCTGAAGGCTGGCCAGTAATTATATATCTTTATCTTCATTAGCCAAGATGTCTGTGAATAAGGCTTGGCCTGAAACAGAGCAGGTAAACTGGAAACTGAGACACATTTTCGATTAAGAGCTCAGTTTTAACTCGTGACTGATTTTAATGCTGCTGAAACCTGCCGTCCCGCTGCGGAGGAGGGAACTCTTGTGGGGTGTCATTGATCTCTGATTTCCTGGTTTGATATAGGGCCTATCATTGGTATTGTTGTGCAATGGTATGGATATGGATATGAAGAATATTAAGCTCTTAAGTGCTCTTAAGCACTTGTACCACTTTAACCTCTCTGACAGGGTTAGAGCTGAGCATATTGTATAGTACAAACTGTTGTCTGTACTATATA
>NW_010201138.1:0-5043 GCF_000695765.1 Mesitornis unicolor
CCTACCCTCAGGCAGATCAACACTCCCACCCTATTTGGTGTCATCTGCCACCACCCTGGCCCACATAGCAACCTAGTGTCACGGCCCACTTTAAAAAGTGAGCTCTTTTATCCCAGCACTGCAACAGAGTGATACAAATCACTCAGGAGGAGGGTGTAAGCAATATATTTTACTAAACAAGATACATGCCCTGAAAACACTGGATTCAAACATTTAAACAACCTGTACATGATGGAGCACTTACAAGAAACCGAAATGGCCCACAGTTACCAGAACACTGCACAACTTAGCAACACTGTAACAATTTGATTAGCAGAACCGAGAAAACTTAGAGCCTAATGCTGCCTTAATTAAAACCAAAACCGCCAGCTACAGCCTGCTGCAGCTGCACAAGAAGAAAAGGGAAAAAGGAAAACAGGATGAGAAGAGTCCAGACATGCCCTCCAGCACAGCCGCTCCTGCCACTGGCAGGGTGCTCCTGAGACTCACCTGCTTTAAGGCATTTAACCCACGCCATGCTGGGCCCATACACCTAGGATGGATTGTGAGAGGTAATGGAGCAGAACTTTAAGGCACTCCTTTAGCATACCTAATTTCTGCTCTCCTTATCACTTGGAATGATGATTATAATGCATCACCTCCTGACAGCCCAGTACATCTGGACTTGGGTCGTGGCTAATAGGGGGGCAATACAAGAACTTCAAAGCCTAACAAGCTCTGGGATGTACACCCATAGAAAGCATCTTAAAAATTACATATAATGAATAGTTACCTGACAGAAGTTAATTATCTAGGACGCTATAAATAGCAACCCTAAGCAAGACCCTTTGAGCTCTCCTCGTATTGCAGCAGGTTGTGACCAGCATCTCCTCTGAGCTGAGATGCCTCTCAGGCACAAACTCCTTGAGGTTGCCTGTCAACAGAAGAAACAAAAGGCCCATACAAAATCACTCCTTCTCAAGGTTCAATTATCACCTGCTGAGGAATGCTGATGCATTGTGAGTATTTGCTCTAAACTCAAGAGGGAAATCTTGACTATAGACTAATCTCTTACATCCACTTATCTACTTAATATACACATCAGCCTCTATGAGTGTGGATATCTGTATTTTTCTGGATCCAAATATTTCTGACTGTTTGCATTCTTTGTATGTACTTATATAAATTTTTTGATTCAGGATACCTTGTAGCAAGTCAGTTTAAACCTTGTCATTCTGGAATCTGTAATTAAGTTGCTGCTTTAATTATAATATATTTTTCTGAATCACATTGTAAAAAATAAAATTGGTTACTGATTAACTATTCAAAGTTACTTCACGCTGTTGTGAGATGTGTCAGTCTGATTCGTGTTAAAATAATGTGGAGGTCATAGGGAAGATGCAACCTCTGTGACTATTTTAGCTGTCCTTGTAGGGAGAACAGATTGAGAACAAGTAGAATGGAGTATATAGTTGTGTAAAACCCATAAGACACCAGAAAGAAAAAACACTCCCTCAGAAGCGAGATAATACCAGTCCTGTGGTTTGAGCAAGAGCCAAGAACTAACTAAGTCTACACAAGAAGAAAAAAATTAACAAAGGTTACCAAGAGAACATCCTCTGCGACCCCACCCACGACCACCAGCAAGGGGCACTGTGCAAGCGCGGATGGGAGGAGAGCTAATTATAATATGAAGTGGGGATAGGTCATGCATATGTATAAGTGTATTGCAAAATCCCATGAATATGTATTAGTTAAAAAAATATAAACCCGAAAAGAGACCTGTGCGGTGTGCGTGTCGAGGGATCAGAACAGGATCAGGACATTCTGTCCCCACGCACCCAGCACTGTTTGCTTGCCTTTACTCACTTAATAAACTGTAAACTTGGAATCCTGTTTGAGGCTAAATCATTTATCACACTTTCAATAAACTTTAAATTGCTGCTAAATCATAACCTTGTGAATACCTCATCAGCAACACAGGTGAGAAGAAAATTTGTTCCAGAAATCTAGAGCTCATAAAGCTGTTCCTCATTAGGTGTGAAGAAAAACAAAACAAAACACCCCTGTAATGTCCTGAGTTTTTCTATACAGTGAAAACATTTTACCAGATTTCCTCCTCTTCTTTTCTGGAGCAGAGTCTAAGAAATCCCCTTCATTTTACACAGAGCAACAACAATTTTGCTGGATTTTGGTGGATGTGGTTCCCGACCCCCCTCCTTCCCCTATGGAACACAGGTAACAGGACTTCTATACGACTCCCTGTTTCTGCATAACTGGTCCATTACATACTTCACAAGAACACTGCAGGCGAGGGACACTACTTACTAAGCAGCAATTAATTTACTCCTGAACAGCAGTTCAAGTAGAATCGTAGAATGGTAGGGGTTGGAAGGAACCTTAGAGCCTCACATGATATTGCAAGACTTGGCAAATACTGGAATGTGTAGCTACACAGAAAATGTATTTTCAAGTTCTAGCATCCAATCTAAAGACTAGTACATGGTTCCTTTATTTGTGTTTGTGTGTTCTGAGGCAAGTGATATGAGAGCATAAACATAAAGAAATGTCTTATTTCTGTATGGCTAAGTACCTGATAGTCAACAAGCGGTAGTCTCTACAAGCTTTTGTTGGTGTAATGTATAACATCTTACTTAAGTGTGTCATCTCCTCCTCTACCAAGGCACTGAGGTTAGTATTTACATGTTGTGTATAAGGATACTGATTTATTTGTAAACATTTAGTAAGCAAATCAGCAGTTCAGAGTGCTAACAGTGCAGTTTCTTCCTTGACTTTTGGCAGAAATGTAATTTTCTGTTCCTGTATCAACTACTAGGATAAACAGGTATAAACTCAATGATTAGAACTATAATTGAGTCAGAGAAGTTGCAAACTTGAACTATCACTAATTGAATGTGCTCTGTGCAGTAGGAAGAAAAGGTAGAACATGATAGTGAAATACTGGCCCAAACAGAAATAAACCAACATTCAAAAACTCAGTGACCATCTGTTTTCCTAATAAATAAAATAGGCCAATAGCAAGTTCTTAGCAGATTTGGAAAGAAATTACTGAGAAAAAAATTGACTGCATTCCTGAATACATAACTCTCATTCAAAAGCAAGCCAGATGTAAAGCAGCACCTCTTGCAGCCCAGTTTGAAACAACTTTAAGCAAAGCGTGATTTTCCAAATATAAACATTTTCCTTAAATCACAATTGATTTGTCAAAAGTGGCAAATATTGTGCATACTCTTTTCTGATGTATGAGTCTTAGTCATGTGCCAGGAATTTGAATGTGAAGGATGTTTCTTTTCAGAACCAGTGCTAAAGAAGTTTGCTTCACTCCTCCCCTAAAGTTTAATTTCCATGCTTCTGTGCCTTCACTGGCTTACCATTATGCCACAAAGAAAATAACATTTTAAAAGGCTGTTTATCTGTAAGGTATTGTTCAGAAACTTGTAGATTAAAAACAATTTTACACAGTGCACTTAAGATTTGTAAAAGCTAAAATTCAGGTGAAATCATCTGTAAAACTCTTAAGACTCACCTCTATCATACACAAAGCTACTATCAGATAAAAGTGTGTAGAGAAGCAACAAAGGAAAATTGTTACAGCACAAAACCTGCTGCTTGCTTTTGCTTTCTCACATCTCATTCCACCATTGCTAATTTGGTATTAGATTCCTGTGATATTTAAGACAAGTAGGACAGATTGTTAAACACTGTCATGGTTTAGTCCAGCAAGCAGCTAAACGCCATGCAGCCGTTCGCTTCCCCCCTTCCCCGGTGGGGTGGGGGAGAGAATCAGAAGAGTAAAAGTAAAAGAACTCATCTGGTTGAGATAAAGATGATTTAATAATTAAAATAAAACAAATTGAAATAATAATACTACTCATGAATTGTAATAAGAATAGGAAAAATTATAATAAAGCAATTAAAGTTATACTCAGCTCACAAACAGCAGTTGCTGGCTGTAAGCCAATGAAAACAAGACGGAAAAGAAGTCAGCCTCAGGAACCAAATGAGCTACATGGCCACCATCCAATGGAGAGGGTCATCCCCAGCAAACTCCCCAATTTATAGTGTGTGACATTTATGGCATACAGTCTGTTGGTCATCTTGGATCATACCCAGGTCATCTGTCCCAGAAAACACTGGGCTTTCGCTTCCCCCACATCCTCTTGTGCAGAGAGAAGGGGGGGAAAAAAACCCAACCAAAACCAATAGAAACTATGAACACAGGTGCAGGAAAAGACTGAACAACTGTCCTTGAGTTAGTGTAAACATTGCTGGCAAGAACCAAAGTCTCACTAGCTACTCTGTGGAAAATAACTCTATCCCAGCTAAAGCTGTAATACCAACTTGTTTTCACTAAATCAAACGCTCCAATTCTCTCAGAAATGCAGTTCTGCTGAAGAGAAAATGGAATTCTGCAACTCAATCCCAGTAAAGCCAAAACAACATTTAAGGCTAATATTATCCTGTCTTCCTTACTGGTGGAGGAAAAAAGTTTATTTTGTAAGCCTTGATCTGAATTGCCTTAAATATATAATTCCTAGTTCCCAAAATTTGTGTATGGGATGACTTAGTGTATTTCTTATCTACATCTAAGATGTACTGTCTCCACAAGCTGACAGAGTATATATCTGGAGTCGGACACTGTATAAAAGATGCAAAGCTAAACATGTAAGACAGAGTCCCTTGAAGACACTATTACCTTCGTATAATGCATATTCGCATGTAAAAAAAAAAACAAACAACAAAATATTCTTTTTAAAAACAAAAAGATAGTGGAAATTATACCAAAGGAAACAAAAGACACAGAAGTAGACACACAAGTTATTTCACCAAATGAATAACATAATTGTTAACATGCATATTTACAACGCATGTTCTTTACAGTAGCTACCTTTTGGGAAATACTTCCCATTGTTTTTGGTAAGGGGTTCAACTCAGTCTAACCAACAACAGGTAACAGGAAGAAGTACAAGTGAGTTTGGCAACAACAACAATGGTGTATCCTACAGACTGTATAAGTACAGACCTGCCAGTCTGACCTCGGTG
>NW_010201139.1:0-357 GCF_000695765.1 Mesitornis unicolor
GGCTGCGCTCCCCGGGCCGGGGCCGTGGGGTGGCTTTTCCCTCCTGGCTGCGGTTCTGCTCCTCCGGCCTGCACCCCACAGCCCTTCCCGGAGCTCTTGGGGTGCCCGCAGCCACCTTCCCCGGTGAGGTGCTGGTAAAGAGAGGGGACAGGAGGGCATTTTCCTGCCCTTAGCCAGGAATCGGTCAGAGTTATCCCTGGAAACCGTCGGCCGCCCCTCCTGTAGATTTCTATCAGTTTTGCCAAAACCATGGCTAATTGTGAAGCCGTGGGTATACGGGTACAGTCACCGTCCTGACCGTGACATGAGTTCATGCCTCTGGTTGCTTAATGGCTCCTTTGTTCTCCCGTTAATCAT
>NW_010201139.1:489-8161 GCF_000695765.1 Mesitornis unicolor
GGCCTTTTGGAGAGGCTGGGTCGGGTGTTTTGGCTCTTTTTGGGTGTTTCTTTGTGATGCTGGTTTGGGTTTTGCAGCGGTGGCTGCTGCTGCGGTGTTAATTTGAAAGGTGCGGGAGCTGGCTGTTTAACCAAAGCCTGTGCCTCATGAGAAATCATCTGATTTAAACAAAAACGTGGTATTTTGGATAAATTATGCACATCTAAGACCTGTTCTTGCTAGCTGGACCGTGTACTGTTAGCATTGCTGCCCTGGTGGAAGCCACGTAGTGGATTTGGTGAACTGAGATACCTCGTCCCTCCTTTCCCCTCTTTAAAGTACAACAGAAGTTGCCCAAAAAACTTTGTATTGAAACCCAAATGCATTAGAATCTCAATAGCTGCATTATCACAAACCTAATTTCAGCTGAGCTCTGTTGCTTTTCATGGTCAGGGCAAGGCAATAACGAGTTTCACCTTCCTCAGCTGTTCTGCATCAGCCCAGGAGCTGCTGAACTGGGAATGATGGGGCCAGGTGGGACAATTTGGGTATCAGCAAGCTTGAGCCTCCCGTCCCACCCCCTCCTCAATAGCCCTCTGCTTCTTTTCAATAGATAAGCTCTAAAAAGGTCACATTTTTAAATGACTCGCGTGGCTGCCTTTAAAAAAAAATAAATGGGTTTAAGCCGTTTGACTTTGCAGTGATACAGAATTAAAATGAGAAAGCTTTTAATTTGTGGAGCACCAGGACACAGAATTTCTCTTGCCCTGGAGTTGCCCATTTGTTTAGGGTGGGGTTTTTTTCTTTGGACTTTTTTGCAGTTTTCTTTGAGGAACTTCTCCTGTGGAAACCTTTAAGCTGCGTGGAGGGGGTGCTGACAATTAGATTTATGAACCAAACTGAAAAAACTGGTTCGAATGTCTGGGAACTGCCAGAAAATGAGGAGTGTGGGTGGGTTTTTTTTTTTCCCCATTTCACAGAACTAAGCGCAGTCGATCTTGTTTCTTAGCATTAAGGTTACGAGAGGAATTTGGCTTAATAATTTGTCTTTGCATAGCCACAGAGAAGACACAAATGAGCGTCTGGGGCAAGGAAAGGTTTGTGCTTTGCTGGTGGTGACTTGGAGTGCAGGGGTGTTATTAATGGCATGAATGTAATTTTTAGAGCTGAAATTAAACCAGCTCAGGGTAAACACGATGTGCTGGAGAGTCCGGAAAGGAGAATGATGGAAACTTTTTTTTTTAAATTTTTATTAAAAAGGTGACTCATTTCTGGTTGGCATCACGGAAGAAATGCGTCCTCAGGAGCCAGGCTGGCTTCCCTCGGAGGAACAGTGCGGCTCGGAAATAGGGGTTGAGATGGTAAATTTAAGGTCCCAACGACTTGATCTGTCTGGGTGGGTTTGTGTGCCACCCATCAGGGAGAGCGTTTTCCAGTTAGCAAAATAGCAAGTGTAGTAATTCTTGCCCTGGGGCAGGGCAGGGATGCGATGCCGCCTTGAAGTCCCTTCCAGCCCCATTTTTCTGCTCTGTTCTCGCTGTGATTTTGGGAGTCGCGGGTTGGGATCCATTGTGCTGGGTGCCGTGCAGATGTGGGGTGCAGCCTGCTCGTCCTCCTCGAGGAGAGGGGTTTAATCCCAAATATAAACTGGGGGGTGAGGGCGTGCGAGGATGCGGTGCAACAGCTTTGGTTTGGGTGATGAGCTGTGCCCTCTCGTGCCTTGCTGTGCTGGTGGCTTTGATGCCCTTGAGGTCTCTTATAATAACAATAATGTTGATGATAATAACAATAATGATGATAACAATAATTTATTATTTTAATTATTTGTATTTTAATATCTGACAGTGACTATCATTGCATTTAGAGGACGTGGAGCAAGTTTTCAGTGAAGCTTTGTGAGGATCCCCTCGTGTCCGCGATGCTCCTGCAATCAAAATAATCCACTTCAGGATGTCTTTCCTGCTATTCAGCCTCTACTAATTATATCCATTGCTCCCAATTCCACTTCCTTCTGCTGTTCTAATTCCTCTTTTTTCTTTCCTCTTGTGTTACACTTCTTGATTTTTGCAGGGTATTTTTGGATCCCTTCTCTGTATCTGGGCTTCTAAGAATCACTTAATGCTGCCGGATCAGATAAGCTGCTAGGGGAAAAGAAGCTCTTTCTTGCTTAAACTCAATCCTTCAATAAGGATTTCTGAATAATTCTGTGATGTACTTTTCTGCCTAGCAGTTTGTATACAATGTCCTGTGGTTCTTTTGCTGTACCAGGCTCTTCTCAGTGACAATGATAGGACAAGGGGTAATGGACACAAGCTGGAACACAGGAGGTTCCACTGAAATTGGAGAAGAAACTTCTTCTCAGTGAGGGTGACAGAGCCCTGGCCCAGGCTGCCCAGAGAGGTTGTGGAGTCTCCTTCTCTGCAGACATTCAAAACCCGCCTGGACGCCTTCCTGTGTAACCTCATCTGGGTGTTCCTGCTCCGGCAGGGGGATTGGACTGGATGAGCTTTGGAGGTCCCTTCCAATCCCTGACGGTCTGGGATTCTGGGATTCCTGGTTTACAAATGGTTGCCTTGAACTGGTGTGGTGTAAGGGCAGGGGAGATGCTGAGGTTATCTCGTGTATAACTTCACCCACTGTTCCCAGTGCTCAGCCTGGCCTAAAGAGGAGCCTGTGGGTTTGTCTGAATTGCTGATCGTTTGAAAACAAGGTTTTGCTTTCAGCCTGCGGATGCTTTGCTGTCCTTCCCTTGCTCCTCTGCAATGTCCTCTAACACCTGGTGCTTCTCGCTGTTGAACACAGGCTTTTCAAATCACTCTGTATTTTCAGTCCTACAGCTCCAGCTTTGCAAGTCTGTCACTCCCAGCACCCCTTCTCCTGCTCTCAAGCTGCCTGTTGAAATCGGTGAAGGCTTTTTAAACAGCATTTGACAAATTAAAAAAGCCTGATCTGGCCGTTCAGACGTAGTTGCGTATTCCTGCCGTCTCCTCACCGCTTTAAATGCAGATAAAAATCACACAGAAACTGTAGCAGCCTCCTGCTTGCTCACGGAGGGATCGGAGCAGCTCTTTTCCCCAGCGTTCCCATGGGATTTATTACTTAAAGCAGAGTTATTTTCTCAGGAGCGTGGTTGTTCGTCGCTATCGATCGCGTTCGTTGCTGCACCGGTGCCTTCAGCGCGCGTTGCTGGGAAGGACCAGGGTTTCCCAGCGATTGTTTTCCGTGCCTGCTGATTTCATGGTTTGTTTTTCTGCCAACCTCTGTGTCATCTGCAAATTATATCACCCGCCTTTCTTTGTTGTTTTGGTTTCTTTTTAGATGTATGTTTGCTTTCTAGATTGTTCCTTAGTGGTTGAGAGTTTATCGGTTGTGTTGGGATTAGCGCTTACCTGCGCCCCTTCAGAAGACTGAAAAATGTCCTATCCCAAACAGCAATAAATCATCCAGGCTGTGCTTTTACATAGAAATATATTTTTAATAGGAGATTTTAATGTCTGTCTGCTAATTGTGTGTTTGGAGAGATTACAATCTCGTCTTACCCAAGGATGGAATTAAGCGCGCTTGATAGGGTGGTGTTTCTCCTAAGCAGCTCTTGACTGAGATTAAAGGAGGGCTGTAATTAAGCTAAATAAGCTGTTTCCTAAATCCTTTATCGCCCCTTCCATGACCGTGTCTGGGGTTCACTGGAACTGCCTGGCCCACCCATTTATTGTACTGGGAGTGAGCTGTGCTTGGCCCTGTAACCTCCTCTGGGCCCAGGTTCATCTTAAGCAGAGGAGCCAGAGATCCTCAACTGCATTTATGTAAATATTTATTTACTTATATTTAGGATTCTGCATCTCCTGTCTTGAATGCTTGACAAATAATGCTCCCATTTGAGACTAATGGGTTTAACTAAGTTCATCTCCGACAGGGACATCACCTTAGGTCCTTCTTGGTCCCCTCAGGCACTGGCTGTCTGGGGACAGTGTTAATGGTGGAGTCCAGAGGAGGCCATGGAGCTGCTGAGGGGCTGGAGCAGCTCTGCTGTGGAGACAGCTGAGAGAGTTGGGGTTGTTCAGCCTGGAGAAGAGAAGGCTCCAAGGAGACCTTAGAGCACCTTCCAGGACCTGAAGAGGCTACAGGAAAGATGGGGAGGGACTTTTGACAAGGGATGCAGTGATAGGATGAGGTTTAATGGTTTTAAACTGGAAGAGGGGAGATCTAGACTGGATATGAGCAAGAAATTCGTGGCTGTGAGGTGGTGAGGCCCTGGCCCAGGTTGCCCAGAGAAGCTGTGGGTGCCCCCTCCCTGGCAGTGCCCAAGGCCAGGTTGGCCGGGGCTTGGAGCAGCCTGGGCTGGTGGAGGTGTCCCTGCCCATGGGGGTTGGACTGAGGGGGCTGTGAGGTCCCTTCAACCCAAACCATGCTGGGATTCTATGCTGGATATACCCAAACTTACAGATGGGGTCCAGCTGGGACTCTCACTTCACCCCTTTGAGCTCCCCAGTGTCTCCTTAGCTAAAAGTTGCGTTGTTAGTACAAGCCTGGTGGTGAACCTGGTTGGAAAATGGGTCTAGATGGAAAAATCACCCAGCTAAAAATGTTTTGCTTTAATCCAGCTCTGTTTCAATGTGTTTTTGCGGTGTAGTCGCACAAACACTGTTTCCAGGCCAGGGAGGAGGTTGTGTGAGGATGGGAGTGAGGGACTTGGTGATGGCAGAAGTCAAGATCGCATCTTCGTGGGTTTGTATGAGTTTGTCCAAGCAGACACTGCCCTGCTCTGTCCTTCCTGGTCCGTAGTCCTTGGTCAAGCTGTGGTTAAGTGCTCATTGCTTCTCCTTTTGGGGGCTGTGGGTGTCTTTTGATGTCCAGTATTGCCTTAAGCATCTCCTCCATCTTTCACTTGCTCTCTCAAACGTTGGTGTGGCACTGCATTCGTGTGGGTGCTGAAACACCACCCTCCTCTTTCCACCTTATTGGAGTTATTTTGGCAGCTGGATCAGTTCTCCCCCACTTCATTTTGGGCTCGTTTTGTGGATTTCCGATGTCTAGACTGGGACAAGGGATTTGGTGTCAGGGTCTGGGGTCCAGCTGTGCTGTTGGACATCCGACATCCATGAACTTCATTGTGTCCTCCTCCCATGAGGTGTTTGCAGTTCCCACACCTGGTGGAAGCCTTTTTTACTGGGCTGGGGGAGTGTAACTGGTTTATAATGGGTCGGATGAGCATGGAAACCATGGTGTGGTGAGGAGCAGCAGTTTTGGGTTGTCTGGGCTGGTTGCTGTGAATGAAGGCTGCTCCCAATCCCTGCTCCAGTGGGTGAGATGAGGATAATGGTCTGCGTTACAGATGCGAAGTGAGGGGTAATGACGAGCATCTGGCTTCCCTATTTGTATTTGGGAGTGAAGATGGTGCAATTCTGGTCACTCCTGGGACCACCTTTGGTGGTGGGGGGCTGTGATGGCTGTGGTTTGTGCTTCAGCTGCGCCTGCTTTGGATGAGGGGAGAGGGAGGAGGCCCTGGTTTGGGTTTGGGATGAAGTGGGCCACCTCTTACACAAGGTGGGACGTGCTAGAAAGTCCCTCCTTGAGGTCCCAGGCATAGAAAGAATTGAAGAGCATCTTTAAAAATCATACTTGGGATCTGTAAAAATCCCCTAACGCTGAATATGGTGAGAAATTCCATATAACAGGGCCCAAACTTCACCTCGGCTCCACGAGTCCCATCTCTACCAGTCCCATCCCTTGCTTTCACACACACACTAATTCACGAAATGCCAAATACCGGCAAAGCAACGCCACGGAGAAGCGGCACAGACCATTTCCACACCCACGTTTGGCCGCAGAGCTCGCTCAGGAAGCTGCTTGTGACAACTGTAAATTGTCTGCAAATAAAAGCCTCGCCGGAGCTTTTTGAAGCATCTTTCAGCCCGTTCTGCTGCCACCCAGACGGGGGAAGTGCCATCTCCTGAAAACGAGCCCGGGCCTCCGTTCATATGTACGTAATTAAGCGTCTTTTAAAAGTTTGCTGCGGTCCAGCTCGAATTGAATTTGCCTTCCCTTCTGATGTCGTTCAGCTCTAAGTTTTCTGTTGTGAAATCAAAGAAATAACAATTGCTGCTGTGAAATAACCCGGTACCGGCACAGAGGGTCTGGTTTGGTTTGGAGCATGAGCAATCCCTTCCTGGAGCTGTGTTTTTATTTCACTATCTCAGGTTTTGTGGATATTTTCTGGTGCTGAGGCTCTGCAGATGGCAACTTTGGGATGGCGAGCCCTTTATAATTCACATAAATCCCTTTTGATTTCGGTCTGGTGCAGTCTGAAGGGAGCAGCCTGCACGAATGCACTGCTCAATTATTTACAGCTTGTATTTTCTTGGGTTTTGGTTTTTTTTTCCTCTCAGAAGTACATTCCTGCCTGGAGTTTAATGAATCGCTGTCAAAGGACAGATTATCAAATGCCTGTTCCTCTTCTGTGGGATGCGGTCGTGTCTGGGCTCTCAGTAACTCTCAGGATTTATTTCCCTGCTTATTCTCCGAGCATCATTGCAGTGTTGCGAGGTATTGAGCTAAAAATGGCTATTTCCCTTGAATTTAGCTCTAATAATCTGTCTTGGTGTGGTCTGGAGCTGTTGCTGTGTGTGACTTAGCAGGATTTCATCTGGAGCTGGTGGCCGAGCTCATTTCAGAGCTCTTTGCTGTGCTGTTCGTGGCAGAAAAGTTGTAGCTGGGTTCCCCCTCAGTAGGCAAAATGCTGTGGCATTGAAGTCTATGCAGGGTCAGGCTTTTTCTGCTTCTGCTCTTAGTGCTTTGAAGGATTTTTGTCTTTTTTAATATAAATATACATAGGGGAGAGACAGGGGAGAGACAGGGGAGAGACAGGGGAGAGACAGGGGAGAGACAGGGGAGAGACAGGGGAGAGACAGAATACAATACATAATGATGCTTATTCCATGACTGCAGGATATTAACAGTACTGACTTTATGAATCTTTATCGCAAAGGAAAGCAAATGCAACCTTTGGAGGAATAAAAGCTGCAAAGGCTGGGATTGCTTAATCTAGAGAAGAAAAGATGGGCACAAGATTCATGTTTAGATACAGAAACTGTTGAAAAGGTGAAGGGAAAAAGCTCTTTAATGACTGGACGCAGGCTGGGATCGGGGCTGCAATTGCAGCAGGGGGTATTTAGGATAGGCTCAAGCAGTGCTTTATGACTAACTTGAGGAAATAATGAAAATCTTCATATTGAGAAGCTTTTTTTCCTCATGTCTTATGAGGAGTGGGTGCTTATCGAATGAGAGGGAGAGCAAACACAGTGGGTGCCTTGCAGGCTGCGTTTCGGAGACTTTTGACACAGATTGTACCCACGTTTCTCCATCCAAAAACTTCCCCTGGATCTCTTCTCCACCACCATCTCATCAGCATTTCAGTCTGCCAGTGGTCTCGCATTGAAACATTTTGCAGCGATGAGTTCTGCAGTTTAATTGCGCATTGTGTGTTCTTGTAGGGTTTAAAGTTGTTGGTTTTTCTTGTTAGGACGAGGTCTGGGCTGTCACAAAGGATTACAAGACCTAATAACTCAGCCTTATTTTTTGTGCCTTCCAAAATGAAGGTTTTTAATTCATTCCTGTCCCCTGGTGAAGCTGTTTTGGGTTGTCCAGAGGGACCTGGACAAAAACTGGGCCCAGGTGAACCTCAGGAGGTTCAACA
>NW_010201140.1:0-21539 GCF_000695765.1 Mesitornis unicolor
GGGGTATGAGGGGTCGGGGGTGTTGTGTGTGGATCCCCCTCACCTCAGTTTTGGTGTGGGGAGGGGGTGCGCTGTGCCGGTTGAGTGAGCTGAGGGGGGCCCCGCCGTGAGGTGTCCAAGCTCCGAAACGGGGCAAACCCGGCATGGAAGAGGGGAAATCTGTATAAAATTGGGACATTTAGGAGTGCCAAGTGAACCTGAGGGTGCACCGAGCCCCACTTTGGGGTCCGTGAGGGTTTTCTGCCACCCGTTTTCCGTCAGCTCCTCAGCCCCGCACCTCCAACAGGTTCCTCCGTGTGCCGAGAGGTGTGCGCGGCTGGGATGGACAAAAACCAGCGATAAAAGTCCCCAAGTCCAAGGTTGCTGCAGCCCCGTAGCAGCGTTACAGCCGCTCGCCGGTGCGGTCTTGCTGCGTTAACGTTTTGCGATCTTTATGGTTTTATTTCACTTGTGGGAAGATCTGCGGTCCCTGCCTGCTGCTTGGGAGGCACAACTCAATCCGGAGCAGCACTGATAGAGGCCGGCCGGTGGGGACCCTCAGTCTGTGGCTGCCTTTCACTTTTCGTTATAAAAGATTGATGTGAGCTCTTCCCGATAAACTCTTATGCCCCTGCTTGTGCAAGGATTTGATAATTGCCAAAGGGAAGCCCTTGGGATAAAAATGGAGCTTTTTGGCTGGCCCCCTTGCCCGGTTTGGCTCGGGCTGGTCCCCTCCTGCCCCCTCCATTCTGGAGATGGGGGCAGTCGGGGACCTGTCAGGCCCCTGCAGTTGTTGGACGCACCTGAGAGTGGCTTTGGCAACGGCCGAGGGAAGAGAGGTGGGCTAAGCTTCCTCAGCTGGCACAAAACTACTGAGGAAGGAGAAAATGGAGCTCTTTCAGGCAATTACGATGTCTCCTCTGGATGAAAACTGGAGGTTTTGAGGTCTGGCTGCATCAGTCGCTGTGTGCTCAGGAGTCCTTGTGCTACACAAGCTGGGGTGCACCCGTCTGCTGTGATGTTCCCCTCTGCTGTGCTGCTGCAGGTCAGGGCTCGGATCCTGGGGGTGTGAGATGTGATAACAACCAGCGTGTTTTATACTATTTTTTATTTTATATGTCGGATTTCTGTCTGGGTAGGGAGGACGTTTGTGTTTAAACGTTATGAAAAATGTAACGTGAACAGCTGGGCTTTGGTCATGAGGAAATGTCAGATTTAAATAAATATTGTGGTGCCTCTGAAAGCCCAAATTTGTTTCTCATTTGTGCGCGCCGTGACACTCTAATTGTATTACAAAGGGCTTACAAACAAAGTCGTTTTACTTCATGGAACAGTGTGTTCTTGGGGTTTTTATTCATTGCTTAATGCGTACTAGAAATCTAACCAAAGTATTGGAAGTGGATTGTCAGATAACTTAAAGATCAATGTAGGAATCAAATTAATTAATGGAGTTGCACTGAAAGAGGATGAGTGGAAGAAGCTGGCAGTTCTGGATCCTTACAGTTGATTTATTTGGTTTATTTCTGTCCTGTTGTGCGCTGGTCCTGCCCGAGGATGCTGTGTCCAGCGTCCCTTTAACTGCAGTGCCTTGGTCCCCAGCACTCAAAACCTGGCTTTTCCTTGTGACACCCATTCAAACTCAGGTTTCTTTGGCTGTCCCCAGCAGTTTGCAGGCAGAAGAATCTTCTGTTAAAGAGTTAACACGGTTCATTTTTATCTAACCTTGATGCCACCATGCCCTGACTTCAGGTTTGTCTGCGCTGGAATACTTGGGAAAGCTGATGTGAATGTCCCAGAAGTGTGGCTTTTCAGTAACCCTGCTCAGCCTTTAAGCCCTGTTTGAGCCGTGGCCCTGCGCCGCCGACCCAGCGTCACTGCATTTGCTTCGCTTGTTTTTGCTGCTTTGGAGATGGTAATTAACAGTAATTAACGCTCACTGCTGCTGCTACGTTTTAAATCGTGCCAGACCCAAATGCCAGCTGGGTTCGGAGCTGTTCAGGGGTGGCTGTGTCTCGGTGTGCGCTGTCACGTTGCGTAGGTGGCGCGAGTGGCGTCTGCGCTCGTCGGGCGCTGAGCAGAATGGAGAAAGCTGCTTCTCCGTCACTGACGTGGAGCGGAGGGCTTGTTCGGTTTACACTTGGATGGGCTCCACCCTTTTCCAGAAACCCAGCTTTCTGCCAGCGCTATTTTGGTTCGGGGTCACTGGCTGACCCCAGACGGGCTGTGCTGGATTTAGTTCCCAAGCGAGCCCAGATGTGGGCGGAACTGAAATCATCCCGGCCTCGGTGCATGCGAGGATATTTCCCCAAGGATGTCTGGAGTGGGAAAAAGAGAAACGGTGGAGTTGCGCTCTTCGTTGCTTTACCATTTGAATTTAGTGCTGGTGACACGGGCTGGATTAGCGCGGCTGGGTGCCACGTGAGTTTACTGCCTCGTTTCCCCGTTCCTGCCCAGTTGTTGCAGGTTGCTGTTCATTCAGCGAGGATGTCACGGTGTCAGTGTTTCTTCATGGCCGTGTCTCACAGCTGCTTCATGAACTGGCCATTTCACGTGGACGCTCACGCGGTCACTGTGTGTTAGGCATTAATTGTAAATAAGTCATCCGGTCCTTAAATTCCTTAGTTCTGAGTGGGCTTCGTACCAGTGTCTGGTTGTGATCCTTAGTCATCAGAATAATTAAAAAAATAATAGAAAAGCGGCAGTATTGGAACAGTTAGTGTGGGCTCCATAGCTGGCTTGGTTCCTCTGTAGAAACCCTCCAAAGCGTTAAGAGATAATTGCTCCTGAAGTGGTCATAAATAAGAGCTATTGCAGCCAGCCACACTGGAGCGGTTTGCTCTGAGCAGATAACCGGGTGTTCCCTTCCATCCCCACTGACCTTCATGGGCAGACTCGTTACTGCAGGAGCAGTTGTCGTTTCAGTTCCTGTCAGAGGCCCCAAGATTAATTGAAAGGCTCCTTAACCCGGGGATCTTTATCGAGCAGCTCTCGGGTCCTCTCGTGCCACTCACTTCACGCTGGGCTGGATTTGACTCGACGCGGCTGTGCCCGGGACGGTGCCTGCGCAAAGGGAGCCGCGGTCCCGCAGGAGCTGCTGGCGTTTTGCAGAAGTCGTGGCGTGGATGAAGCTCGGGATGTGAAGTTTTGAGTGAGGGAAACGCGGAGCTGTACACCCTCGTGTTTCATCGTGAGCACCTCGAGTGATAAAAGTTATCATTTACTTCCTTGTAAGGAAAAGGCAAGAAGGTTATTTTTCACAAGTATGAAATATTCTCTCTTGTGTATGGTTTCTCATATTATCCTCGTTGTACTGACCCGTACCACTAGCATTTATCTCTGTGAACAAACCAAGCTCAGACCTTTAAAGATGCTATCGATGGCGTGCAGAGAGGTATCTTGATCTCTTGAATTATCTGTTCCGCAGCCGTAGCGATAACTACAGCAATAACTTGAGGCTGGCGTCTCCCCACACGGTCTCCAATGCTTCGCAGGAGAGGAAGGCGCGATCCCGCTGTGAGATGATGTGGGGCCTGGCTGCGGACAGACCCAGCGCCTCCGAAATGCAGGCAGAAAGCCGACTGTCGTACATCCCGTATGAGCTGTGAGCTCCAGGCCTTCCTGTTCCCACTTCTGATTCACCAGCAGGTCCCACTTGACTCATCCTCTCCTGATTTCTAGCGGGTTGCTCACTTTTCGTAAGCGTTGTGCGGATCCTCTCCTGGGAACAAAATCGATCTTTGTTGCAGTTATTAAAGAATTCAGGGACGCGTGAAAGGAAGGCTGTGAAAGCACCTGGTAAGGTGTAGCGATGGTAAAGTGAATTTTGGGTTGTTTTCCTCTGTTTTAACTCCTTCCAGCGGGAAACCTGCTGTGAAAGGCTGTTTGCTGGTCATCCCAGCCCACCTGAGCGTGAGGATGTGGTGTGAGGCAGTGCAGTTTCATGGTCCTTGTGGTTGTCTCCCTGCACACATTGTGATTTCTGACCTCTCAGAGCAACGCTGCACAAAAACACAGGTTTGCATCCAGTTACAAATATGCAAAAGCGTTTTTTCTACTATTTTTTCAACTATGTCTCACAGTGCAAACCCCAGCACTTTCAAAGCTATCCCACATTAAGGCCGCACTTCTAAATTCGTATTTATTGCAGATACTTCTGAAAGGTAGATAATATTTGCTATATTGACAATAGTTTTGGTATCAAGAATCTCTAAAGAAAACCTGGCTCTCTGGGCACTATCTCTGAGTGTTTGCTGTGCAGGCAAGGGCGGGCTGTAGTCCTGTAAAAGGCTGTAGGAAACCAAAACAGGGAATTGGGCATCAAACGCTGCAGAGGGACATCGTGAGGGTATTTCCTGCAGACTGAGGTGTGTGGGCTCAGTCTTTCAGGCCCCTGGGGTGCTGTCTGTGTTGTATTCCTGTTTTTACACCGCCTTGCTTATCTTCTGAGCATCATCTTAAACATTCATACTTCTGGTTGGAGTTGTGGTGGGAGAGGTTTGGCTTCACGCGAGGCAGTCAAGTATCTTCAATCCTGGCAGAGGAAATACGATGCGAACGCTTGGTTTCATTCGTGCTTAATGAATGAACTTTTCGTGCCTTTAAGCCATTGTAATTTCCTCACTTTGAACAGATAGGAGTGTTTGAATTGGTGTGGTGTTGAATTAAAAAGCTGCTGGGATGAGTGTGTTTTGTGCCCGCAGAGGGGTGCCTGGCACCGTGGATGCTGCTCGAGCCATCAGCAGTTAAGTCTCCCAAAGAGCTGACTCTTTGGGCTTCCTCAGAGCTGCTCCGCTTGCAGGGAGCTGCCTGCTGTCCGAATTTGGAATGAATGGAATGAACGTTCCCTCTTAGCCCATCACAGCTTGACTTGGGAGCCTGGACAGGGGCCAGCGTGACCTCCGCAGATGGAGAAGGCCGTGGCTGTCACTCAAAAAGCAAATCCTAACGACACAGGTAGGAAAGGGAGGACGAAGGCCAGCACCGCGGTTCCTGCAGGGGCTGTGAGAGCTGCTCCAGGCGGGCTCTGCGTGTCCTGACGGTGTTGGTGGAGACGGTCGGAGGGGGGGAATTTGTTTTGCCTCCACATGTGCTGAATTTATGTAGTTTCACTGAGTCTCCTTCTGCACTTCTGTCCTCCCCTGCCTTATGAATGCCTTCTTCTCTCAGAGCGCAGTTTTACAGTAGTCTTTTTATAGCAGTGCGGGTGAGGTGGTGTTCAATAATTTTAGCACACGGGTGTTGAATAATATACGAGGGCAGATTTATGAATGAGATGAGTCTTTCGGGTACCTTACACTTAGAAATTCTTAGGCTGGTGGTGCTGTGCACCAGACCTGCTGGTCCTGGCCTGCCAGCTGACACCGAGCTGCATTTATGGTCCTTGTCACAGCACAGATGACAACGTTTAATTGTGGGTAGCTAGCGAGCAGCGAGCTGGGCAGGGACGTTGGTGTCGTTGGGTGTGAAGAAAAAGCCCTACAGAATCAGTTGTGTAACCAGGGCTATTTTGAATCAGCTCAATAGGAGACGCTCCTTAGTGCATCTTAATTTAATAAATTACTTTTTCCCTGCTGTTTACACAAAGAATATCTACCAAAAGTCAGCTGGCACCTTAGGAATTCCATTTCCTAAGCCATTTTTCCTTTCATCCTTGCCTCCTCTTTGCAGTTATTTTGTAGGTTTGGAGGTAACATTGGTCCTGAAGATCCTCAGAGTGGGCAGTGCATCCGTTTGTGACGCTGTGAAGGAGAACCCTGTTCTTGTTTTTGACTGCCACACGTTTGAGGTGGTTTGTTTAACCCCCATCGTCTTGACTGCAGTAATCCATCGTCACCATCCGGATTTCACTAGCTTAAGGTTGGCTTTAAGATCTGCCTAATTCTTGTAGTAAATATTAGCTGGTATTTCCAACGAGTCTCATGGTGTTCTTTAGTCAAGAGCGTTTTCTGTTGACTTTGGTTCAGAAATCTGCCTCTTTAGATGGTTTTCCTGATCTACCGCTCCACCAACCCCTTGCATTCCTTTCGGGCTGAGCAAGCTTTTACACTACCTGAGCATTTCCCCTTGGTTCCTGCTTGCTCACATCCCTTTTGGAGGTGTTTGACTGTCACAGCCTCGCTCTTCTTGCTCAGTCCCTGGGCCCTGATTGCATCTTTTTATGGGATGAAGAAACGCTGAGAGGGGGAGAAGAGAGCGGACGTCTGAGCACAGGTTTGTCTGCAAGTGTTAAATTCGGGAGCTGCGTCCCTTTGCAGCAAATGCTTATCTCAGTTCTCAGAAGCAGATGTACAATTTTGAGAAGATTTCTGTTCCTTTTGGGGCATTTTGGTTAGACCCGTTGAGACCTCAGCTCACGCTAGTGCTGTCCTGTACCGATGCTTCTGCTAAACCAACCAGGAGGAGAAGTAAGTTTTCATTGTGGTGCTTTCAAATGCAGAGAGAACAGCTTGGATAGGAGGCCATCCTGCCTTTGGGAGTGAAAAAGGGGCATTGGGTAGAGTTAACCTGTTGAAAGACATTTTCCTTCAACTCTAAACCTTTCAACTGTTCCTCAGATAACCTCGATCTTTTGCTCGGAATGAGGTTTTTCTCGTTCTGGGATTTGTTTCAGGTTGTGTTGGTGAGTGGTGGTTTAGATGGACAGCAGATAACTGCTGTCAGAGCCCAGCAGTGGGGAGCTGAGGTAGGAAGGAGGAGGGGGCAGGATCACGTAAAGACCTTTTCAATAAAACAGCCGTTAATGAGAAGCCAGAGCACCCACCACCCTCATCATAGATGCTCTCATAGCCACTAGTGCTGGGCCACAACCAGGCTGCTCTTGCATTCACTCTTGATGGTGATGCTGCTTTCCACTCTGCCCCATCCACCCCTGATTTCAAAGCATTTTTCTGTGCAGACTTTACATTTTCCCTCGAACAGGGCTGGAATATTTGTGTCTCTCCGCTGTTGCGTCCAGTCCTGTTCACTGTCTGCTGAAGCACTTTGCAGCACGCGTTTCCTGGTCGCTGGGATGTTGCTGCCCATCTCTTCTGGATTTAGGAGGTGGCAGTGGCCCACACTTCAGAGAGCAGTTCTGGTGTGTGTGATGGTTGGGCAGGGTTGGTCCAGAGCATCCCTTCCAGAAGAACGTACCGTTGGGTGAAAATGGGGCATTAAACCAGTTTCGTGGTCCCTTGGCAGCCCTGGTGTCAGTTCTCGTCCTTGGGTGTTTCTCGCTGTCCTCCAGGGTGTCAGCAGTTGACTCTCGCTGTCCCCATGAGAAGTGCTGTCCCACCTGACCCTTCCTTTCTCCTCTTGCTGACTTCCCGGCTGTGTTTTCACCGTTGCAGTATCCTCTTCCTCATCCTTGGTGCCTTCTCTCTCTCTTCTTGCCTCCAGGACCCCCTTTGTACAGGTGGACACCTCTGCCCAGCTTTCCCCCGTGCTGAAGTGTCTGTTCACGCGCCCTCAGCTCTTCCCACAGTGGAGATGTCCTCTCTGATCCCGGTGTTGGTCCTTCCAGCCTTTCCCAGTGAGTGCTGAGGTTCCTGCAGGCTGGAGCTCTTCTGACCAGCAGTTCACTTGTTCCGCCTGCTCCATCTGACTGGGTCCTTTCTAGGCCTTTGCATTCAAAGTCACATCATGTTATCTCCCCTGTAGTGTATCAGACCCAAGTCAGAGCCATACACAGAGCTAAATTTCTTGCCTAGAGCCACCTTCACACTAATTTTTGTGCTCGCTCCTCATCCTGCGCCTTGGCAAAGCCCCCGTTCCCACATGTCCTTGTTCGGAGTTATCTACAGAGATTGGTTTTGCTTTCTGTTTTATCTGCTTCACCGATCTCTTTGCCTTTTCCCTGTTCAACCGCAGAGACACAGCTGATCTCCTTCCAATGTTATCAGTTTCTCCCACAGCACTGATCTGTTACCACAGCTGAGAACTTTCCGATGGGCATTCGTGTGCTTTTCCCTCAGTTGCTCCTTCTTGGCATGGAAGAAATGCTGTACAGATTTCAACAAAGACACTGCCTCCTCCTGAAATGTCTGATTTATGAAGCCCTGTCATGGTAGGAGGTTTGGTGTGCTGCAATGGCTGATGATCGTGTTGGTCTGCTCCTGGAGTTTCCTGGTTCCATACTGGACCCGTGCCTGGGGGAGCTGATGTGCTATTGGGTTTGGACAGAGCCTGGCCCGACGCTGTCCTATCTGAGGTTGTTCAAATAGAGAATAATTTGCTCATAATACCACGATCTGTTCCCATTTAAGGCTGATGTAACTCAATTTGGGAAGCCTGAAGACTCGCTGCGTCTTCCTGTGGACTGAAAATTGGAGATTTGTGGCAGGACTCTGTGCAGTGCATGGTGAGCTGCAGGAGGTGAACGTTTAGGGCAGGGTAGGATGTCTAACTCCATCTTCAAACATATTGTCGTTTTCAGCGTGTATTTTTGTGCTTGCCCCTGTCTGCGTGCAGTCCTGCATGCTTTATTTAGATGAAGCCAGCTTCAGCGATTCACTGGAATTTCTGACGACCTCTGAGTAAATCATCTTGTTGAGGGGTCCTGATGCAAAGGTTTGCAGTCTGTTTCCGTCCTGGAGCAGGCGTACATCGCTGCCCCTCATGAGTTACACCGTGGAGCAGCAGCTGAAACTGTCTGACAAGGTTCTCTTTGGATTTCTGGTTTCCACTGTGAGCATCAGACCGGTCAGTGCCTTCGTGGTTGTACTGGGCTGTATTTAGGGTGCCCAGGACAAACCCGCAGTAGGGAAACTAAAGGGAGCTTGAGTAATTTACTCCATGGTTCTGTCCAGGAAGCAAACCAGCTGAAGAGTAATGAGAACCCATGTTTTAACAGCTTACTGGATGGCAGCAAAGGCTGTCTCACGATGAATAGCGAAGGAAAACAAACTAAACCCAAAATGTCTCTTTTCCCACTGTATGAACAGCACGGCTTTCTTTCTGTGGTGTATTGAGGTGGTGGAATCTGGCGTGTCAGCCTGTAAGAGCTGCGGTGGCTGTAAAAGCCTTTCCATCACGGTTATCAAGGGCACAATGAAGCTTTCATGTGGCCAGACATCGCTTAGATGTTTACAGTAAAACCTGTGCCTTTATTCATATTGCTGAAGTTCAGCTAAACAGGTTATTTTGTTGAGTGGATGGTAAAGTGAGTTTCACCTTCAAAGGGAAAACCCAGCTACCGTTGTTCGAAGGCCTCTCTTCCCTTGCCCTGCTTATAAAGCAACTGCATATTGAGTTGATAAACTTCCGAGGCCAGCAATGCTGCTTGCCACTTCTCCTCGATCCCGGCTCACTTGGTGTTTTGCTCCTTCCCGGTTCTGCGTGTCAGGACCAGGGGAATGACTGAAAGAAGACTCAAAAGAGCTGTAAATACCATTTAGGCTTCCAGAAAAATATGGGAGCCTGAGCACCGGGAGTCTTGGAGTGAACCTGCATAGGAGCACTGCTGTCCCTGCGTGCTGCGGGGAGAACTCTGCCTGTTGTTTGCTCCTCAAAAGATCGGAAAGACGCCGCGCGCGCTGCTTTTCCTTCTGCTCGCGGGGGCAGAAGTGCCCCCCTGTTCTTTTAAAGCTGGATGTAAACAGCTCCTTGGAACGGTAGCTGTTAAACTTTGTTGAAAAGTGCTTAGCAATGACAAAAAAATGTTATTTCCGAAAGGATTTCTGTAGCGCGGAGGAGGCTTTTTGGGTTTTTTTTTTTCAAATGAAAGTCCAAATTTACCACAAAAATGTCCCTGTAACCTCTTCTAATTCAAAACATATTACTTGCTTTTCAAAAGCACAGGCAAATTACCAGGGAGACGTTCTAAAATAAGACCGGGGGTTAGATGTATAACTTTGCGGACGATGCTTCTTGATAATAAAGCGTTTCCTTTTCTGAGTCTCGTCTGTGTCGCAGTAAGAAAGCAGCTTTGCTCTGTGTGGTTTATGTGCAGACCCCTTGTAGGTGAAGAGGACGCTGTCGTGTGTGCCTGCAGGCATCATCGGCGTGTAAAACCCAGCATATTCCTTTCCCTTCTTTTCCTTTTAAATGTGGCACTTCTGTCTCTGGCAAAACAAAGAACAGGAACCTTGTCTTCGTTTGTTCTTAACTTGTTTTTTGGGCCGTGGTGCATCCTGGCTTTGAAGGATGCAGACATTCCTGCGCGAGACATCTCCAGTCTCTGGCAGCTGATTCCCTGGATCTCCATCAGTTGTACTGAGCTCAGGCCCCTCTGAGGAGACGCCAAGGAAAAGCAGATACGTGTGAACCTTTTTTAGCCTGGTATCAAACTCTGCAAGTGGGGCTTGGTAGGGAGCTGTAGGCAAGTTGAATGGGTTTGGAATAATTAGGAATATCTTGCTTAGTTTTTCCAATCAGTTGATAGAAAACAAGTTTTTCCATTAAGGGAGTAAATTTTTGGAGACTTAGAGGGGAGCTGCTTATTGTCAAAATGGGGCTTGTTTTTAACCAAAGCATTTTGGCTGCCTCCTCTCTCTTTAGGGGCTGTCACCTCATTCCTGGGGGTGGCAGAGGGTGGCAGTCACCCCGAGCTGCTCGGGTGGGCGCTGTGGGGTTTAGGGGTGGGTGCTGTGGGGTTTGGGGATGTGGGTGCTGTGGGCTTTTTGGGTGTGGGTTCTTTGGGGTCTGGGTGTGGGTGCTTTGGGTTTTTTGGGTGTGGGTTTGTGGGGTTTTTGGGTGTGGGTGCTGTGGGGTTTGGGCGCTCCTGCCCTGATTCCCCGACTGCAGCTGCGAGGGAGCAGTTTGGATGCAGGATGGCGTGGCAGTGGACACTCATCTTTGGGAAGATGCCGTGTGTATCATCCCCCACCACGCAGAAGACAAGTAGCAGTGTACATCTCAGTGTTTTCATTTACTTAAAGAATGTCTCATTACTTTTCTCCTGCTCTTCTGTCGGGTTCCTGGATCTTTGATCCTCTCGTGGAGGAGCCGGGATGGCAGCTGCTGCTTGCTGTCCAAAGCTGTGGATCCTCACCATTCCCTTGGTTTGGGGCCCTGGTGAAACACCAGAGACCAGGATTTGCTCCAGAGGCCGGGCCAGTTTTGTTGCTACTGAATTTGGGGACAAAGCTCTTCAAAACTCTCTTCCCAGGAGTTCATTTTCCACCCTTGATTCACTGGCAATTCAGCTAAGAGGCCGTCTGCTGCAGGTAGTGAGTAGACCCCAGATCGGAGTGATTTCACCGGCTTTATTGTACACACCAGCTCGGGAGCTGTAAAACCTCATTGTGTGGCAGATATTGCAGTTGAATCGTGATGAATTGGGTCATAATCTTATCAAATGCTAAACTCCATTTGATAGACTTTAACCTTCTGCCTTTCCTGCACCGTCCTTCTATCTGGAAAATAATAACGTAAGTTAAATACAGTGAACTTTGTGAATTCTGAAGACGTTTTGTAGTGGCTTGACTAAATTAGAGGGGAAAAAAACCTGCTAGATTTACTAATGCACACCATTAAACCGAAATAAATTGCAGGATGGAACAAATTAACAGGTTCTTGCAGAAAGGCTGACTTGGTTTATGTTGTGCCGGGGATGTGGGAGGACTTTGAAACGTTTTAGTAGTCGGGATCAGGGCTGTGTTTGTTTGATTTGGGTTTTATCAAGACGCTTTCGCTGCCTTTCTGAAGGCTCCCCCATCCGTACCTGTGCCTGGGTTGTGTGTCAGCAGTCCTGTGCTAGTGGTAATTTCCACATCCTTTGTGTGGTGCCAAGGTCTTTTTCACCTCGAGTACCAAATTCGGTGAGCATGGTAAGCCCCATAACCAATCTGGGCAAGCTTTCAGGGGGGAAAAACCCCAACCCGCTAAGCTTTCATATGTAGATGTATTGGCTTGTCTTAGCCCCAGACAGTTTGGGATAAATGAGCAGCCTCTGTTGATCCTAATGAGGCATTTGCTGTGGAAGCTGATAGTGCCCATGGCCATTTCCCAAGTAATTTGCTGTGTAACCGGGTAGGAGAATTGCACAGTTGTGGCCACCATCACTGGGTGTCCCCATGGATGTCAGGAGCCTTGGATAATCCCATTTGATCGTTCTCTGAGTAACAGTGCGATGGACGTTTTGCAAACTGAAAATCCCTATCGCTGAAGACAGCAATTTATTTGTAGTTCTGACCTGGGTTTTGGTGCTTTTTGTGCACCCAAAATGCCAAATAGTCCCTTTTTTTTAGTGTCTGGAGGAAATAACACAGAAAAACATCCTATCCCCTGTCGTGTACAAACAGTCCATCCATCAGTACAGACACTGTGTGTGAGTGGAGAGTGCAGCACGGACTAACTCAACCATTCACTTTGTTTTCTGACATTTGAGCCTTTGGGGGTTGCTCCCCAGCTCAAAACCTCTCTTAACAAGGGTGAAGACAGTTGTATTCATTCTACTCTAGGAAGATGTACTTTAAGAAAAGCAATAGTTACCGTGAGGCCCCTGGAACAAATCCCAAGTGCCAGTGGTGAAGGTTACTTCTCAGTCCGGATTGTCCTGTATTAACTTGTCCTGCCATGGGCTTTTTGCACCAAGGACTCTGCCTTTGAAACCACATCGATCCCTCAGAAGGGAGTGGTTTCCATTCTCACAGAAATCCGGTGTGAGCACAGGGAAGGTAGCAGCAGCAGCAGGATTTTGTGGGGCAGGTAATTCACCTTCACAGGAACTTGAATGTGGTGCGAGGGCTTTCCCTGGGGATGTCCCTGCCCTCGGGTGCTTTCAGGGGCTGGTGCTGGTGCCTGGGAACCGATTTGGCTGGAGCAAGGAGCTCAGGATCCCCAGCTTTGCTGCTCAGGATCCCCAAGAGCCTCCCAGAGTGGGAACCGGTGGCACAAGGCGGTGCTCACCGCTCACCGGGGGGACAGACCCTCTGCCTCCTTACCCCTTCGCTTCCCACCGGCTGCTCGCTGCCCTGCCCCGTCACAGCTCGGATGAGGCGTCCATGGAAACGCTCTTTCCTCAGCGTATTGGTGCTAAGTTTTTCTTTCTGGCGTGGTTATTTCGTGTGTCAGCCATCAGAAACGTCCTGAAGGGCCTTGCTGTTTGGCCAGCACTTGGCCCTCTGGAAGCCACAGCAGCAGCGCTCGTGTTGCCCTGGTGCAAAGCCCTCGCTTGGCTGTTGCGTTCTGTAATTATGCCCGCTGTTAATCACTTTTCTGGTGCTTCTGGGTCCCGCTGCGGTGTTTGTCACCCTCTTGCTTTTGTATTTCACGTTTGCAGAGTGTAACCAGCCACGTGGCTTGGATTTCTCTTGCTAGATTTGCTTTGAATCACATCGCAGGGGAGAAGTTGAAATAGTAACAATAAATCACCTTCCTATTAAGCTGATAGCATCTGCTTGTCTTGGTTTGTCCTGCTTTCTTACCAAGTGTATTTTGGGATCTCATGAAAACTTATTTATTAGATTACTTACAAAGGTTGTGTATGAGATTGTTCCTCTTATTCCAAATTTAACCGTCCTGTGATCTTAATCAACGTTTGCTCTGAAATTGTGCAGCCAGCAATTTCCTGACAAATTTGGCTAACGCCGGAGTTAATGCGGAGGTGGCTTTTGTTGGTTCTTATGGACTTGGTGCCTTCTTTTCTGCCTACAGGTACGGCTGTGCTAGGAGAGCGCCTTGGGATTTCCTCCAAAGATGACTCATATTTGCCAGATCCACATGCAGCAAAAACAGGGCATGCCATTGCAACGTGTATTATTTAGGCTACTTAACATTTAGTCCAGTAGCCACTGGACATCAAGTGGTAGCCTTGATCTGTGAGCTTGCTCCTTCTTCCCCCATTTGCCCACCTAAAGACAAACAGAAACCCCAGGTGCCATTGGAGAGCGTCTCCATCGATGGTTTTGCTGCTCCCCTGCCCTCCCATCTGCCTGGATTTTATAACCGGGAGTGGAAATTGCCCAAGGTCCTCTTTCAGAAAGCAATAAGGTGTTATTGCTGCTGTTGGCTCTGCCTCTCGGCTGGTTTCTGTAGAGCTCGGGCTCCTTGCAGCAGCCCGTGGGAGTACTGGTGTGTAATTAGTGAGAGCCACACCAGCCCCAGTTATTAATTTCCTGGATAGTGCCCGGGTAATCTCCACTTCAGTGATAGTTTCGCTGTTGCAAAACTCCAGCCAGGAGCTGGTTTTGTGTTGAACTGCAATGTGGTTGCGTTTTCCAGGGGCTGCGCTGATCTCAGAGCTGATGGGATAGGGGAGCATGAGAGAACTGGGGGGGAAATGCTTTTAATCTGGAGATTGCCCTGTAGATTCCTCTGGAAGCGAGCGGCTGCTCTGGTCGGGTACAGAAAGCAGTGCCCCAGCTGCAGGGGTTGTGATCTCTGCTGAGAGCATCGTCTGCTGAAACACCCAGAGGGAAGGCAGAAGTTATCCCACGCAAGATCCTCCTGCCCCAGAATTCGTCACCGCTGGCAGCGTCTGCAGCGGGGTCTGGTGCTGGTGTACAACTGGAGCAGAAGTTAAAGCACTTGTAGGTTCAGGTTTTTATTGTCTGCTCAAGGGACTCTGTCCCGTTCTTGTCCGCTCCCCAGCATCTTGTTGGTAACATCGTGGTCCCCTGGCCGGCCTTGTTCTTCATAAACGGTTCATCAGGAGCAGTCACCTTTGCTGTGTGCATATCAGGTGTTTGCAGAATTGCTACGGAAATTAATTAAAGGTTAAATGGGAGGCAGTTGTCTCCGCTTATGAATTTAAATGAATGAAGCTGAACATAAGGGTCTAAGTCCAAATGTGAGCTCTGTATTTCCAGGATGAAGTTAGCCTTGTGAGGATGCTTCTTTTGGGGTTCCATGATTTACAGAGTTACTCCCTGGTATTTACAGATACTACTTCCCAAAAGGAGAAAGTCAAAGCTTTAGTGCTCCCTTGGGGTTTTATCCTACAGGAAAGCTGGGGAGGGACTTTTTACAAGGGCAGGGAGTGATAGAATGAGGGGGAATGGTTTTAAACTGGAAGGGGGGAGATTTAGACTGGATATTGGGCAGAAATTCCTCCCTGTGAGGTGGTGAGGCCCTGGCCCAGGGTGCCCAGAGAAGCTGTGGGTGCCCCCTCCCTGGCAGTGCCCCAGGCGAGGTTGGGCGGGGCGGTGAGCAGCCTGGGCTGGGGGAGCTGTGACCCCATGGGGGGTGGACTGGGGGGCTGGGAGCTCCCTTCAACCCAAACCACTCTGTGATTCTGTGACTCAACAGCAGGGTGACCCGTAGGAAACCTAAACGGGCTCCTTCTCTTCAACTTAGCATTTCGACAGAAGGAATTTATCAGGTCTGTAGCAGGATCCCGTCTGCTCGGGGGTGCTCCAGCCTCACTGCAGTCGGGTCGGCCGTGTCTCGGGCAGGGAAGGTGCTTTACAGCCCCGTGATCCGCCCCTGAGAGCTCCCAGCGCTGCCGGGCCCCGGGTAAGGTCGGCACGGCCCCGGTTGTGTAACTGCAGCGGGCGAACCGGCTCCAGCAGAACAGCCGCCCTGGACCGGGGCTGCAGCGAGGCTGTGATTAATCGGGGAAGAATTTTAACAACCTTAAATGGCAGTAAATTTATTTTGGCAGGTGGAGACTGAGCAAGTCATCGCTGCCATGCAGCGCAGCGTTACTCTGAAGAGCCAGAGTCGGCTTTGTCTGCCCCAACGCTTCGTCTCCTGTCTCAGACTTTACCAGAGCGGGAGCTTCAGCATCGAAATCTCCTTTCTGCAGCTCTCCAACGTGTTTGCCATCCATGTGAGAGTGTGCAGTGATGGTTTTCAGACCCTTTGCTGCCACTGCTTCTTGCAGTGAGTGCAATGCAAATATTTAAGGATGGGGAGAGAAACATCCTCTGAATCGACGTGATGACAGCTACAGCTTTGAGCTAAATTTTGTCTTTGCAAGACACATGAACTGGCCTTGCAAATAGCGCTGAATATCTTCTGTGAGACTGTATGGGGTGCAGTGATGTACCAGAGCCTGCCAGACTGAAGTTTGGGAGTATTCTTGTAATAATCTTTCTGAAAGTGAAAAGTAACAGTGTTTATCGGAGAGATTTCCTTAATAGCATCCTGGATTAAGAGCTGAGCTTTTTAGATTTAGGAAGACAATAACCCACGTGTAAAAGATCCTTGAGAAGCGAGGGATGAGGGAGAATTGATTACTCTGATCAACATTTGAATTATTTGTGATTCCAAAGCTCCAAATTCTCAGCAGCTCTGCTGTTGTGTTTGATTTTGAGCAGTTCAGTTCCGACTTCAAACGCAGGTTGCTGCCGTTGCTGCTTCTTCCCCCTCCATGAATGTCATGGAACCGTGTTTATTTCACTGAGGGCAGGGAGCCCTTACCTGGACCTAAATTACAGATGCTCTAGGAGGCTTTCAGCCCCCCTCTCTCAGACTGTAACAGGCAGGAGGACTAAAATGATGTTTATGTGATGTTTTTATTGCCTGATTTGTGAGACGGATGCCACCTGCAGCGACAGCGACAGCACTGGGTTTGGTTATGGAGTTTCCCCATGTCCTTAATCCTTTCTTTACCCAGCAGAAGCTGTTTTACCAGCGCTGCACTGAAATTAAACGTAGTCAGCAGACAGGGAACCACACAGCCACTGAAGCCCATGTCTGTGGGTAAGTGTTTTCCTTGTAAAAAAAGGGATTTTATGTATTTTTATGTACTTTATGCAGTCAGTCTCTCTGCAGGCAGACGAGTCGTTGGTCTGGCAGGATGTAATTCCATTTTCCCTAGCAGTTTGATTTCCTTTTGGCTCGCGTGTCCTTAAGCTCGTCACTCGTCTTGCGCCGAATCGATGTTGACTCTAAAGTACTTTTTGGAGTAATTCAAGGGAAGGGTATTTGTGAGAAGACTGCGATTTGCTTTTTATCTATAGGGAATGCAGGCTATTGAGATAACTTAAAAATACTGAGAGCATAGGCCCATCTGCACGTGATTTTCAAGGTCGCGTTTTACGGCCGCATGTGATGGTTGCAGTTCCTGGTGCAAAGAAGCAGCTGGCAGTTGCTTCACTCGTTTGGGGTGGGTTTTAAATAAGATGTGAAGGCGTAACGCTCCTCTGGAACAGCTGAGAGACTGGGACGGCTTAAGGAGTTTCTTAAGTTGACTTAAAATCTTATAGCAGCTCTAATTTAAGGCATGTTGACTTCTTCAGAAAGCTTTAGCTCGGTTGGCGTGGGGCCACGTTATGCAAGATGTAATTATTTGGCATGGGAGCAGTGATTTTAGCACGGAGACCGTTTAAAGCTCGGTGCGGTCTGTGTTGTGGCTGTAATGTTCTGAGTGTCGGTGCTTGCAGCAGTACAGCACGGGCGAGGTGTGCTCATACAGGCACAGCTTCCTGATTTACTGTATCACAACAGCTCTCTCATTTCCCTCCAGTGACCTTGCTGACCGGTGCCTGTCCTGAGCGCCAGCAGTGGGGAAAATGAGGAAACAATCAGGAAAACCTTCTGTTTTCGTCTTATCCAAAGTGCTCGGAGGCTCCGTGTGTCGTTGTCTTGTGGAAAAGCCCCAGGAGGTGCCCTGCAGTCGGGATGGGCTCCGTGGAGCAGTGGTGCAGCCCGAGAGGATGAGCTGGGGTCAGGCACACAGAGATGTGCCCCAAGGATCGAGAGGTTCGGTGCTGCTGGCTCGGTACCGCAGCTGAGGTGTTCAAAATCCTTTTTCCTGATACTGAAAAGAATTGTTTAGAACCTCCTTAAATTCCCTTTAACCGGCTACTTCATTTTCCTTGTTGTTTTTTGTTTTCTTTGCCCTAAATGGAGTCAGGGCAGTCTGGAATAACGTGTGTGGAATCGACTGGCCATGTTTTGTTGCACACAGTTTTCCTTTGAGATGACCTTTAGGCCTCGTGTTAGTTACATTTCCATTTAGGGAATCCTTGAACCACTTGATATTATTGGGGAGGGGAGGCTTAGATGGAATCAGGGTTTTGAATGTTTGTTTTCTGATAGGAAATTGCCTGGTGCGTCCTCCAAAACCCCACACTGAGAACACTGCAAAGGGGACAGCGTTCAGGGAGGTGGCGGCAGCAGCAGCAGCTCCTGGGGTGAGACGTGCATGGGGCAGAGGGGATGTGCCCAACCGGTGACTGCTGAGGGCTGTGCCCTGCTCACGTCCTGCTCGGCTGCAGAAAAGCTGAGAGGAAAGGTCTGGCTCTGAACGCGTTCTGTATTCCCTCAAGCGTGCCCAACACCCAGGATTTCTCAAGATCCTGGACATGTGTTAAGTTCTGGAGAAACTGTGCCTTAGTGCAGCACCAGGGGGGGTTCTGGAGAGCAGCTCCTCATTGGGTCATTCCTGACCCCTTCCTCGCACGTTCGACTCCTGGGAAACCAGAACGAGATGGTACCAGGAGCAGCAGAGGATTTGTCTGTGCTCGTCAGTGCACCTTGGTGCTCCACAGTTTCTAACCCTGTTTTGGAACTTCCTTCCTTCCTTTGCCTCCTCTTCAGTCACGTTATGATTTGTAGGAACGGTTCAGGTGATGTTTCACTGCTGCGCTGGACGTAAACTTTGGTGCTCCGTGAGTTCCCCAGCGCTGCTGTCCGTGTTGGTGAGCAGGGATTTGGGGTGGTCCTGGGGCTCAGCTGCTGCTCTCTTTGCAGCCGTGGGCATTAGGTTTCACCAAGCTTCCCAGCCCTAGGATAAAGTAGGGAATGTTAGCAGCAGCGGAGGAACTTGCTAAAGTGCCTTTCCTGTTTAAAGCTTTTGCGGTGCTCATAATGGTGGCATCGTCTTGGAAAAGGTCAGATTCGTATTCTACAGTCAAAATACTTGTTGTGTATTTACTATGGGTTTATCAAGCACTCAAGGGATGAACCACATCAGTGTGTTGCTGACAGAGCAGCTGCACAAACCTCCACCAAACCAACGGAGGGGTTGATTTTCAAAGTTCCTCCTCTTTTACTGAAGGTACCGTCCTGGCACAGACTGATTTTGCTGTGGAGCAAGGCACAGGTCTTTCTGTTGGAGAGTTTTGTGGTCCACAGGTCCCTGGAATTGGTTTGCAGCCGTTTTTATTGTGTTTGTTTCCTTCGGATCTATATAGGATGCTTGTTCATTTAATGTCCTCCTTTTTATGACGATTATAGACCGTGAGTGCCAGCTGTGAAGGAGGCAGTGCCTGTAATTGCAGTTCTGCTGGGAAGTGCATGCGTCCTTCTGTAATGTTGGACTTCTTTGTTTCAAACAGACTTGTTTGGATGCCTCCTGGATCAGTCGGTAGCTGAAATAACACCTTGATCACCGGGTGCTGCCAGGAACCTCGCTCATCTGGGCAGTGCCATGGCCACAGCCAAGAACCGGCTCTGCTCACTCTGCGGCGCCTTTTGCTCCTGCGTTGCCCTTTCTGCGCCAAATTGTGGTGTGGGCGGGCAGCTTGCTCCGCCTGCGGTCTGTGCTTGGGGTTGTCTCATTCCTCTGATGCTCCTTGTGAACATGTGGACTTCCTGAGGGATTTAGCGATGGGAACGCCAGGGCAGAGAGCACCTCCCTGACCAGGGCCAAAAATCACAGCCGAGCTGGCTTCTCTATTCACTGTGTGCGGTTGTGGTGTGAAGACCCTTGTGCCTAACAGTTTTCCCTCTGTTTTTTTAAGTTAAGGTTGGGTACAATGTGAGGGGGAGAGGGGAACACGAGGGGGCTGTGAACCAATGCCAGGGTTCATGAGGCAGCAATGAAGGTGCCATTATAAACGAGCAGTGGCTTGTGAAGGGTTGCAGTCTGCTGAGGTAGGTTACCAGGTTGATACCGTTGATTTAATAACGGTTCTTTCATCTGTTCAGGTGTTTTGACAGCCCTTTCAATTTGAGGATGAGGAATTGCTCCCTTGTGGCTCTTTGATTACTTCTCTGGGTGATTTTAATATTGCAGAACCTGCCAAATAAGCCTCGGCTGCACAGCACACGGCGGTGTCTGACCAAACCAGGACGATAACGGCCTCAATAACTGCAGTGGTGGTGAAGTAATCGTCATCCAACAGGCCGTAATTTGAAGACGGGTACCACTGCTTGGCCAGCGTGCTGCTGTAGTTTAGCAGCTTTGAAAATGCTGTGTTCCGATACCTTTGTTTTGTTACGTGCTGCCTGTATCTGATGAAAACATCGCACGTGCCCATCTTCTTAGTGTTTGCATTGCAATTACGCGTTCGCAAAGCAATCCATGCTGGGGAGAAAACAGAAGCGCAGCGAGAGGCCGTGTTTAAACAGGCAGGTGCATTGTGCAGGTTTTGAACCAGGTACAGTGCATCCTTCTGGAAAGGACGAGGCTCGAGGGTGCAGCCAGTGAAGACAAGGAAATGCTGGCACGACTTCATCAAACATGAGCAGGGTTTTGTTTTAATAGCTCTAAACAGTTTTGTTTCTCTCTAGGATAATCAGAAGAGATGGAGATGGTTACGGTGATGAAGAGTTACTAATGGTTTGAGGAAGGACAGTGGATAAAGTTTGACTTCTTTAAACTGAAAGTGGGAACAAAGCACCAAACCTGAGCTGGTGGGCTCACATTTTCTCTGTTCCCTCCCCATTTCTCCTCACTCCCCACTGAAGAAATGGGAAGGAGAAAGAATTGAAGGAGTAACAGTGGTAAAGGGGAAATCATGAGTTGTCATTGCGGGCTGTTTGCACAGGTTGCTTTATTTTAACGTGTTGGTCCTGTGTCTTAGGGCTTCCACTTGGTGTTTGCAGAGCCCGTGCAGCAGCCCCTGGTCCTGGCACACCGCTTTGGCCGCTGTTCTCTAATATCAGATGAGCTGCAGCCCAGATGAGGTATTTTCAGGGTAAACCAGCATTTCAAGTGGTGTTGAGCTGCTTTGGATCCCTGGTCTGTCTCGCTTGAGGTTACATCAGCAGATTTGGCCTCCGGAAAGGATTTTTCTTGTCTCAGGTTACTGGGGAGTTTAGGAGGGTTTTTGCATGGCCCGTTTCCTAGAACCGCTGGCATTTCACTGCTGGACTGCAGTGCTTTTGGGGCTGAGGCAGAGATTTCACTGTGCAAGCAAGTAGCTTCAAAAGACAAAGCTTGCTTGCATGAGAGAGAAATAGAAGAAATAATCAGCTGGTTTCTATCTACTCTGACCTGGGACTTAGAGAGAAGTGATGATACGGTGTTAATAAGTGTCCTCATTTCCTGGCATTTGCTTGTCAGCATCAACAACCTGTGCACCACAGCAGCAACCTGACAAAGCTGCTGATTTTTTATACGTAGGAGCATTTCCTTGGCTCTTAGTGCAGGTCTGGACTCCAGTTAAAGGGCCAAAGAACGGGGATGAGCGTGGCTATGAAGTGTCAGATTCCTTTGTTCTCTTTCTCAAAGGACAGAGATGCGAAGAGGAAATAACCAAGCTTGCTTTCTTTTCCTGTAAGTCTCTCCTGAATATATTTAGGAGGAAAAAAGGCATTTCATAAATACATTCCACTCTCCTTCTGACAAAACCAGGATTTGTGGTAGTTTTGTTGGCACTGCATGAAAGCGCTGGGAACAAAACACTTGAACCCCGTCCTTATCTGCAAGTCCCTCAAACCAGTTCCTTGTATCCCTGAGCTGTGGATGCGTTTTCTTACTGGGTTGTGTAAGTGGTCGTTCTATTCAGTGGGTTCAGTTGGAA
>NW_010201140.1:21570-21814 GCF_000695765.1 Mesitornis unicolor
CAGGAGAGCGTCTGCAGTATTTGCTATGAGGAGCCTTGTGTAATTAAAACATTAAAAGGAAGTTTTACATATATATACTTATACCTATACCTATACCCATACCTATAGCTATTCCTATACCCGTACCTATAGCTATACCTATACTTATACCCATACCTATAGCTATAGCTATACCAATACCTGTACATATTATATATTATATATATGTATATATATGTGTGTATATATATGTATATGTGTATAT
>NW_010201141.1:0-13877 GCF_000695765.1 Mesitornis unicolor
CATCCAGCCAGTTTTTAACCCAGTAAAGCGTTGATCAGGTTATGGAGCAGAACAGGTGCCTGCTGAGCTCCTGGTGTCTGGCATTTCTGGGCTGCCAAAAAAAACCCAAGAAAAAGCAGTTGGAAGAGAGCAGAAGTTACTCAGCATCATTTCTGCAGGGATTTCCACCTGGCAGTGGAAGCAAGGAACCTGAGCTTAGGTGGATAGTTCAAGTTCAGAAACAGCTTCAAAACCACAAAACTATTATTTACTGAGTTTGGCTGAAAAAAATCCAGATTACATCTGATGGCTTAGCTACACTTAGTGTCCTGGTTTGAGCTAAATAGAACTAATTTTCTATTTAGTGATTTTACTTTTCAGCTCAGTCTCTTCTAAGTGGCTGAACTTGCAGAAAAACTAGCAGAATGTTTTTCCCAGATAGTGTGTACTGATATGCTCAAGGTCAAGTTGTCTCACCATGGGTGCTGTGTCCATGCCTATGGTGGGGAGCAGACCCAAAACTGACCAACTAGGTATTCCATCCCACATACGTCATACTAGGTATAAAGCTGAGGGATCACGAGGGTCTTGACCCTTCTTCTTCCATCTTGGTCCCTTCCATCTGTCTCAATCCTGCAGAGGCCGAGGTCTGAGTGGAACCCTGCTGGTTCATCTGCCTCCAATCCTGATTTGTGTGTTCCTGCATCCTGCTCCCACCTGCTGCTGAGTTCGGTCTGGGACTTTTCCAGTGCCTGGCTCCACAGAGCCTCTGGTGACGTATTTGTCATTGAAGGAGGGTGCAGGAAGGATTTTATATTGGTTTTGTATATATTTGTACATATTTGTATATATTTCATTATTTTCCTATTTACAATATTATCCTGTAGTATTAGAACTATTGTTTTATTAAACCTCTTAGTTTTATTTTCCAACCTGTAAAGTCTCTCTCCCTTATTCTCTTTTCTCTTCCCTTCTGGTGAGGGGAGAGGGGTTAATAGAGAGCGTCTGTCCAGGATTTAGTGGCCAGTTCAGCACTAAACCACGACAACTTACAAAATTCTTTTCCAGGTACAAAAACAGTTATGCGAGCAGCTGGTGTTGGAAGACTTGTACCCTTCACATTAGCAGACCATCTTCTATCATCTTCTGACTGTATCCAAGAATCCGGCTCTAGTTGATGAGCACATGAACAACTAAACTTTTCACTTGCATTGTACCTAAACTCAAGTCCTAACTTAGCCTTGAATCTTAATATAGGCTGATACAACTTCATAATTACCACCTGCCATGTTCTATACTACTCTTTTTCTGATTAGGGGAGGGAGACAAGAAATCAGGAGAAGGGCTGTTTATAAAGAAACAGGAAAAAAATGTATTTTTTTTATAACCTAGGATGTGTACGGAATCCAGCAACTTTAATAAATTATACTGCTTACATGCCAGGCTTAATGAGCAAATGAGAAGGCAGAACAGCATTTTGTGTTTATCAATTTCCTCTTGCTTTTGGATTGTACAATAAAGCCCTATGTGAGGCCAAAGCTATTGCACCCATCACAACATGTCAGCAACTGTGACTCAGTCAGAACACATTACATGCAGGAAGAGAAAGATGCACAGATAAGATATTAGGACTGAAATCAATACAGGATTCTCTTTTACATATCCCAACAGCCTCATTAACTTCAAAGTAGCTGATATGAATGTAATTAAAGAGCAGAACAAACAGCAAAAGGGGGGAAAAAAACACAGAGCCCTGTTTCAAGATCCTCACTAAAATGGCATAGCACAGGGCTGTGCCATAAATCACAGGATACACTCTGTCAAAGCTAGCAGAATTTTTTAAAAACAAATAATAGTGACATTTTAAACAATGTAAATTGTATAAACGTGGGCATCTGCAGTTTAAACACAAATAAGTGCTGCCACCAGGGAATAACTTTAAACAACAACAAAGAAGTTCTTGGTGTGCGAAACCCAAATCAGAGCCGGCTGGTAGAACTAAACCTGTGTGCTACTCACACAAAGTAGTCCTGTGAAAAAGGAGAACCAAGAGCCCCACGACAGAGCTGGATACTGGAGACTGCAAGTCGAATCTGCATGGTACCAAGAAGAAAACATACCACAGTGCAGCACTGAAACGCACACCGTTGCTAACTGTTAACACTATTAACCTGTTGGGTTGTTGTCAGGTTAGCAGTCTAATGTGTCACTTTTGGTGCCTCAGGGGCTGTCCCAGTTGTGCTTAGAGAAAAATGGTGCCCACAGGACAAAATTTAACCTCAAAGGCAGCAAATAGCAGCATTGCAAAGAGAACACGGGGCTGGTTGTAGGTCCTTTCTGCTTGCAGTGGATAAGGGGCTTGGCTGGGCAGCATCTCACCTGACTGGGAACCAGCTATGTCTCAGCCTATGCAGAAACAGGACAGCTCAGTCCCCAGGCACCTGGAAGGTGCCAGTGACACCTTGGTAACAGGCAATGCACAGCTACAGAGAAAGGTGCAGAAGACTTTGGAGGAAAAAAGTCCTCTGGCACATCTCAAGAGCTCTAAATTCCTACATCCTCCCCCTCCTACTCATCGCACAAATATGAATCAAGGGATCAGTGGATCAATATAAGAATCGTATGGAATGTCTTTAATGGAGCATCAGCCCCAATTTCTTACATACATTGCTGAATGTGCCTTCCAAGTGCTAAATTAAAATTTACAGTGGTGCTAATTGAAGTCACATTTGTGTGTGCGCTGCATGCTGTTAGGCAAGAGGAGATTTCTCTCGCTGGATATTAAAACTTCAGTAGTGTCTTTTTGTGCTTATACTGATTTAATGCAAAAGCAAAACATAATTACAGGAGGCTGCTAATGGATTAGATGGCCAGTATTGCTGTCTAGCTGTGTTCCAGTTTTTCCTCTGTTGGCTTTCTGCTGTCTGTTGTCATCTCCTAATTATCTGTTCCTTTTACAGTTGGCAGCTTTAATAGTTTGGGGGTATTATTCAAACCCAAATTAATTTGTGTTTTTCAGGAACTGCTTAAAGAGTAGGAGTTTTATTTGGAGCTTGATATGGCAATAAAATTTTTATCAGATGCAAAAGAGAAATTTTTTTTGGCTGACTTTCACTGCCATGAAACTATTCACACTGATCAACAAGAGCAGAGAAAGCTCTGGTATTGCAAAATAAAACATGAACTTCTGAAAGTGCTTGGCAGCTGATTTCTTTCCGCATGGCCTATCATCACAAGCTACCATCTACTGTAGTTTCTGAGGGTAGAAAGCTACAGCACTTTCAAAATAAATGGAGAGGGCATTTGCTCAGGTCTTAACTGATATTTGAACTGCTGATAATGGTAAGTAAGTTCAAGGACATAAGGAAAGAAATCTCCCATTAAGATCTCAGGCCGTTCATCCATGCAGCCAGTGAATTAACAAGTAAGAATACTGTGTAGCACTTACACAGTGACAAGTCCTGCTAGGTGCTCCAACCCTGCAAGTCCCTTTAGAACACTGGAGCATTAAATGCCTTGCGGCCAATCTTCCTAATTTGTGTACTGTGTTGTCACCATCCACAAAAACATTCAATGAAAAATAATTAGTCGTAGTAACCTATTGCAAGCATTCTAAGGTGAAAATAATAAATGAATGCATTTCCTAATAGATACTGAGAAAATATGGTGTTACCAGAATCTGATGCTGCAGATGCATCAGCTTCCAGCATGCTCTGTGTTTACAGGGAAGCAGGCTGCACTCGAGTTTATTGCAACAGCCCAGTACCACCTTTTAAAGATTAAAACATCACCTGTATTCTCTCTCAAAAACCATCTCTTGGGGAAAAGGGGGTGAGAAAGGGGAAAAGAGAGGGAGATGAAGGCAAAACAAACACAAAAAGAGTTAATTTGAAACTAATCAAACCCCATTTTCTTTCCCCGCATCAGAAATCTCTTTTATTTCAGTGCTGAATACATTTTCAAAGACATGCCGATCCTTTGGAGGGGAATTCCGCATCTTCCAGCTGCACGATCTGCCCTGAAGTGCACACCTCGCTCACCCACCTGCTTTCTGCAAAACACCCCCAACTTCCCAGCGCTGAGGCGGTGCCAGCAGAGCTCTGCTCTACACTTGGCTCTGGCAAAGACGGCACCCAGCCCGTTATATTTTAAAATAAAAGTGGTAAAGTTCAAAACTGCGTAAGAATGAGCTAGCAGAGCTATTGTTACCTTGCAGAGTGTTATGTTGTATTATGTATGGTCATCTGTTAATAAAGCCTGGTTTTATACAGCAGTTAAAAAGCAGTTTCATTAAACAGTTTCATTTTAAGAATAATTTGTTAAGAATGCAGCTTCTGAAAAGGGCTAAATTCTTGTTCCATATTCAAAGTCTAACCCACATGCTGAGAATAAAGGAACAGTCGTATTTTAAACACATATTACAATTCATGCTTTGAAACATCATATAAGTCTAGCCCTAAGTACTTCCCATTTGATAGTTATTTTATTTTTGCCTGCTTTTGTTTTCTTCCTCATTCATGTTGAATCAACAGTATATATTAAAATTTTAATTTCATCTCTTGCTGTGCATTCAGGTGCCAACAATGAGTTGAACTCTACCCATTTAAAAGATCATTTACTGAGGCAAAATTATGCCCCTTTGTTCTCATCAGGAGAAATGTAGTTTTATTATCGTGAAAGATTAAAAGACCTGACCTTTGGCACTGAGAAATATTGTGGCGACTCTTACAACTCCTGACTTGAATACTATAAAGTATGGTCCCTTGGTAGCTGGCAGAGCACTAAAACATATACTGTATCTGGCAAAGGTGTTTATTTTCAGCTGCCATCTTATGCGTGTATTAGCTACTGAATTGACTATATTGTTGGTAGAACAACAGGTCAAGTTCAGACCTGGTGGATCCCATCTGATGGGCAGGTACGTCAATGGGAAAGCACACATTCTTTTTAACAAAAACATGGAGCTGAAGCCAGAGGCACACTATCCCCTCTCCCTTGTGGTGGAATTAAGCCATTCCCTCCTTTGTGACGATGGCTTATGCACCACCAGCTCCAGGAGTGCTTGCATTGTCACTGGGGAGCTAAACATGCTCAGCAACCTGCCAAAATGGGGGGAGAAAGAACCTCCATATGAAACACAATCACTCACATACACAGATGAAAGATAGCAAGTGGAAAAAGAATCATTTTAACCTCTGCCTGAGAAAGGCTTTATTTTCTTCCTTTTTCCCCTCTTTTTTAACAGAAATCACAGTCCTTCCCAGCTTCAGCCTTCTCACCTTCACTCACCGCAGTGCAGCATGGTCAACCTTCACCATTTGGTTATGAGTGTTGTGGTATCTGATGTCTTCTTTCAACCCCTGCTCCTTAGAGTCTCTTGGTTATGACACTCTTTTCACTTTAAAACAACTGCAATGACTTTCCAACCCTCGTGGTTGTAGAAGTGACCTCGAGGACAGCTTTCATGGTGACAATAAGATTCCCACTGTGGATGTTCACCCCACAGCCCTACAGACCAAAGAGTTTCCCATTGCATATCCCCTTTACAGTGCTGGAAATAATACAGTCTGAGAAAAATGGAAGATGAAAGCAGTTCACCAGGCAAAAAATATTGATAACTGCCAGCTGTACCAGCAGGGGATGCCAGCATCTAATATCAGCCATTATCATCGTGAGTTTTGGGTAATGCCAGGGATCACACAATCTAAAGTCAGCCCAACCTTTCTACTGCAAATGTACTGAAAACTACAGCTGTTTTTTCTGCATGCCAATTTTACTTAAAAGAACTTTTAATTGCATTAGAAGAAATTTTTAAAAACCAAACCTTTTTACTTCTTCCTCCCCCATTTAGATAAAAAAGCAACAGGAGAATAAGGCAGGGCCAAAAGAGAAGACTCTCTGATTTTCTGATCTAGACTGGATTTTCAAGGCCAGCATAGTAGGAAAATAATTTGTTTGTTTATAACTCTGAAAGTGCAATAGATTAAAGCACAGAAAACATGGTTCTTCCTGATGTTTACAACCCCTTTCCAATGTCTTTTTAGTCACCTAAAAGATAACGTATAATTTCTGTTCTAATATGCAGACCGCCAAAGAAATAGTCATGACTGAGCATTTGAAAAAGTTATGGTTTAAAATCCACATTTCAAGTCAATTTTCAGGTGATAACTTTTAAAGAGAGATTTTTGAGAAGTTTCTTCAGAAAATGAAATTTTAACCTTCTATCAGATTATTCTAAATTCTCTATTTCTTTATTTTGGTATCTCTATCATGAAAACCATGTTAAATGCACTCAAAAAAATCCCATTTCTGCTAAATTTTGCTTCCCATGTGTCCAGATTACTCCTTCGTGATGTCCCAAAACAGAATTATGGATGTCCTCTTACTAAACATATCAAATAAATGCAGCTACTTTGGGATATGAAGAAGTACTTCCAGAATAATGTAGGGTAGGATTTTTCAGTTCAAATTTTTTCTGTTTTCTAAATGTCAGAATCTTAGAATGGCCTTCCAACAGAATACACCAGCAATAATCATTCCTCCTCACTGAAGATGCAGTGGACAATATTGGCCACAGAGAGACACACAGAGGAGTTATCTGAACCAAACTTCATGGTAGGGTTCTCATTGAAACCCTGTGATAGTTCAATACTTCATGGTGGTAAGGCATAAAATGCTCAGATACCAAACAACATTAATTCATTAAATAGTTACAAGATTTTTATTAAGACAGTAGAAAACAGAGAAATTGCAACAATGAAATCCTCTTATTTTATATCATTTTGATAAACCTAAAGTAGCTCAGCTGAATAAGCATTCCTGTAAAATTGGAATGGGTCTCCATTCTCATGTAATACTCTCCTTAGTTTGGCTTCCAAGGGAATGGTGCCAGCTTTAAAAAAAATTTTAAAAAGTCTGGTCTGTAGAGGTTTCTCAATTAAGAACACATATTCCAATGCTTAATTACCCTCTCTGATAGAAATACACATATTTTCCCTAGTTAAAATGTGTTTTGCCTTAATTTCTGGCAACTAGATCCTTTCCCAGACAGAAGATTCTATTTCCAGACTTTGTACTACATTAGGTCCTGGCAGACTCTGACCAAGATTATTCTTATTATTTACCTTTCTCAGTATGTACCTGATATAAATGAGTGGCACAAGGCTTCACAAGACAAAGTCTAAATGTCTCCAAATGTACAAGAAGGGCTATGGTGTCAGGAAAGCAGCTGAATTTGAAACATATACCAGAAAAAAATTAAAAATTACACAGAACATATCATGTAAATACAAGTACACGCACTTGCTGAGTATTTATTATTGCACGTTGGTAGGTAGAATAATAGCATTGACATAAGAAATGTGAAAATGAAAGTCTGTAAGATGCAAAAAGAACTGAAGTTGTAATTTAATTGCCTTTGTTAATAATTTGTGCCTTTCTTTCCTGCTTCTCTTTGCACAGGAAGACATTCCACATGCACAGTACATTAATTAGACATCTAGAAGACATTTCAAGCCTGCCAAGTCAACTGCTTTGGGCAGTATCCCACCAGATTTCCAGACAATTAGCAGCTGGAACATCTGGAAATCTCAGACAAATGGCCACCAACCATGCAGAAATCGACTTCATATCACACAAGCGTCTGATGCATCCCAGGAGTTCAGAAGGACAGACATCACAGGAGACACTCAAATCTCCTGGAGTGCAAGCACAGTGACTCTGGACACGCTGGAGAAGCTGCACAGCCATCAATCATGTACATACATATGTGTTCACAGAGGTGTCAGATTTGCTGTGGGACAGCGGCTTGAGGAGGCTGGAAGTTATGATACGGCGACCGTTTGTTTCATTGCTGAGCTTTACGACATCATGCAGCCTGTAGCTTCCTGTCCTTTAGGACCTTGAGCAATGCCCACCACAGTGGAAGAGAGCTGAACTTTTGTGCGTGTTATTATTTATCTTGTGGTGTCAAAGATCAAGTCTAAGGGACTCAAAACCAGAAACAGGAGCTGTTTCTTTCCTTTCTCCCACTGGCCTAGAGGTTTCATATCCCAAGACATCAGAAAGCAGGTAAATACAACTTGTATCCAACCACTTTAACCATTGAAAAGGTAAGTCTGAGTGATGATACATAATCCTGGTATTTTCCCAACAGGTTTCAGTATCCTGGCTGAGGTTTTCAAATCCTGATGCCTAGAGCTAGGCCCCTAAAATTCCCATGCACACTGCCTCATCTAAGTGCTGAACACACAAATGTTATTGCATGATGATGCCTTTATCAGTCAAACAGCTCACTGTGGAAACAATAACAACTCTGCAGTACAGAGCTTACAGAACTGTCTACTGGCTCTCATGCTATAGCACTGCCTGAACTTCATGCCTTTGTCTCCAGCTCATTCCCAATGCTGTTACAGCACAAGAACTATGCACCAGCCCTCAGCAACTTGCTGTCTCAAAAGGAATGGCATTCCTACAACCAATTATTCTGCCAAAAAAAACCAAGAGAGTCACATCTCTGACTAAAAGGGCTCTCCACCTCAAGGCTTGTTCCACAACTCATTTTAGCTGCCAAATGCAGAGATTTCTCAACTAAGCAGTTTCCAGTAAGGGATGACCCATCCCTATTGTTAAAACTAGGAAAAGAGGAGCACTCCCCTGAAAAGGCTACGACTCAGAGTGGACCGTGAAAAGGCTGCCACTCGCCTACCAGGAGAGAGTCGGCATCACATAGCATCAGTTGCCCATATTCCCAGAGTCAGTGCGTGGGGGCTGAGTGTGACACAAAATAGTGGTGACACAGAGAAAAGGTTCAGCCCCTCTGCTTTTCCAGCCCCATTAGGAACAGGTCCTTGTTCCCCACCGGAAATGAAATGGGGAGTCTGTGGTGAAATAGTCATGGTGTATTTATGCTGCAGGTTGCAATGTAGCTAAGTGATGTCAGAGAGGATATGAAGGCTGCATGAGATGCTATAAACAAAATAAGAAAAAGATACAGGCATGTACTGAGTTCTGTCCATGTCCAAACCCAAACATTTACCACCCTGTTTATCCAATTACCATCCCATTTAGCTGAGCAGCACTTAACTTAAATTTTTCAAGGTTAGGGCCCCAGGAAGAGTCACTTTACCGGTCAGTTCTTTGATTGCCTTTACCTCCACGCCTTCAAATACCCTGGATGCCCCCAAACCATTTGGGATAAGCAATCTTGTGCTGAGTTTTCTGTCTATCTAGTTCATTCACTACTTAAACAGGGGAAAAAACCCCCCAACCTTTTCTTGTTCAGCTAGCTTAATACTGAGGGTAGACAGCAATGTCCCTCTTCCACAAATATGCTAAAATTAATCCAATTTGCATGGGAACATATAAGCAGCAAGAATTTATTTATGATTGGGAGGGAGCTGATCCAAGTATGTAAACTAAAGGTAGACATTCAAAAAAACCAGCATAAACATTGATCACCATAACCTTCCTACAATTAGCTGCCAGGTATAATTAATCTGTGCTTCCAGTCATATTAAATCACTAACAAGCATAACATGTTTGAAATAAAGAAATAATTTTTAAAAATGCAATTAGGGAGATCCAGTTATTTCCATCTGGGCAAAGTGACCCTCACACTAATAGCCCAATAGCTAATGAAGCTGACTTTAAAAGAATTCCTTTTTCTCCCCATGAACATTATCTTTATTTTTTCCTAAACTTCACACTGAAGTTTCGAAATTTAATTAAGTATGCTACACAGTCTGGAGGAGTAAAAAGCAAGAGATATGTCAGCGGTAGAAATGGCAGATTTCTTGTTAGCCGTCTGCCAACTAAGGAAATCATATGCTGGGTTATTGTTAAACTGAAGAAGGAGGAGATAAAAAGCACACAGACACACATTTTACATACTTGCAGTTGAGTATTGTGAAAGGTTGTGTTCGTTAGCTGGAATCAGTCCTACTCTGACTAATGATAAGATTTCAAGAGAGAGGCAGAATTGCCATTCCACATTGCTATAATGTGTTTTTTACTAGAAGACAGATCTCTAGTTCAGTACGGAGGATGTTCTACCTCTCAGAGAGATCTCTGTTTTTTGAAAAAGACTGCTGGCTGTGGGCTTAAGACTGTGTTGGATCAAAAACAGCTCAGAAGGATCAGTCAAAGTCAGCATTTCGCTGTCTTGATGCTTTTCTGCTCAGGGCTCCTAAGAAAAGGATTGTCATGAGCAGGGAGCACAGGAACAGTGCTGTGAAAGCCTGCATTACTTCCACAGCAGCTCCGAGCATTTGTGCACAGAAGAGCCATGAGCATTTTAGCAGTGACCAGGGACATGGACAAAGCCATGCATCATCCACTGGCCCTTCTTTGGTTTGTTCCTCTGCTGGAGATTCATTGCCTGCCCAACAAAGCCATCAGAGTGGACTGTATGAATGTATGAATGTTCCTCATCTATGTCTCAGCAAAGCCAGTTCTTTCATGGACAATAAAGTTGGTTTGAACTATGCTCAGATACTTGTCACTGAAGTAGATGAGAAGCATTCATCTGATCTGATAGGGCCTCATTTCCATTGATCACCTCATCAGGTTCAGCCAGCCTATAGGCCCACAAATTGTGGTGCACGAGTAGGAAAAATTATTTTAAAATGAGAGATTAAGAAAAAAAGAGAAAAATAAAATAATCTCCCAATCTTTTATGGTCATCTGGTACCCCTCTACCAAAATATTTAAGCACCTAGTAACATATGCAGTGAACATCTTGTGGATAAAATACACACCGTTATTCATTCTGTCTGAGCAGAGGTACATAAAGGACAGGATTTCAGCATGGCTGCACTCCTGAATCAGCAGATGAGTAAGATATTGGCAATTTGGTTCTGAAAAAGAAATTTTTAAAAAGGAAGAAAAAAGGAAAAAAAAGAACTTGCAAAGGAGAACCTTGCATATTGCTTGTAAAGATGCAAGACTGATGTAACAGAGAAGGGATACCTGTTACAGTCTCATTAAAAACCAGCTTCAGAACAAACCAAGGCAGAGACACTTGTATAAATACATGAGGAAGGAAGGTAAAAAGACCCTACTCAAGCACCTTGGCTCCCCACTATCCTCCAGTCCTGAAATGAGCAGTTGAGCTCCATCTCTCCATTGTAGTCAAATCCACTTACAAAAATATTTTATCAAAATACATGAATGCAACAGAGATCTAAGCAAAATTATCTGCCAAAAATTAAATTATTAAATAATTTATTTGCTCCATTAGGTTGCAATGAGTTATGCTCCACCCTGTTTTCCACACTGAGTCTGGCTTCTTTTCTGCTTGGGTTGCAAACATTGGACTGCCTACTTTCCTAAACATCAGTTCAGGTGAGGAATCAGGGTGGCTTCTACGCTGGGGACAGTGGGAAAGAAATCAGATGTTCAGAGCCTCTGTAAATTCTTTCTGAGTTTTGTTTGCCTTTGGCACAGAGCACAGACATGCAGGTACCAGCACAAAACCCCGCGTTGCACAGAAGCCTTCAGTGAGCATTTCCCCAGTTACACCCAAAGTCATAGAGATGGACATGATGCGCTCAGGCTGAGTGCACAAGCAGTGTGCAGGAGAAAGTGAGAAGGTCCTGACAGCCCACCTGACCTATGATTTCATTTGTGAGGCAAAGTTATTGTGCCTATTGTGCTTACAGAGGTGAGAAGTTACTGCACAGAAGCAAGATTCAGGTTTCCTGTTCCTTAACAAGACTGAACCAAGTAGACTGTCTACATTGAAAGACAAGTTCAAGAAATGCATTACACAGTTCTTCGGTATTTATTTGGCTGTGCAGTCACCCTCAGTGGACATTTTGCTGGAGCTCCCACTTGCACAAAAGTGAGCATGTAGTCATTCAGGCTGAGTTGCAAAAACAGTAACACAGGAGAAAGCTACAAAGTTCTTTAGAAGCTGGTGGTTACTTTTCCCCTGTTTTCCAATAAATAACAATTAAATACCCACATCTTGTTAATATTAGCTTTAGAGTAAATATCCTATACTATTCTTGTTTTATACAGTGCAACGTTTTTAAACCTTCGTTGTATTTATACATAAACATATATATCTGCACATGTACACACAAAGACATAAGTTTGCTGCAAAAATCTTCTGTCAAGGTGCCCACTAGGGAAAAAGCATTAGAGCCACCACCATATGCAACTGAAGAGACAGATGAGCAGGCTGAGACTTGTCAGCCTGGAGAAGAGACAACCTGGACAGTTGATACATGGCAGAGGTAAGCAAATTAAAGAGTGTCTTCGAAAAGACAGGTAAAAATTGACTGTATGCTGTGTTTTCCAGCATAAGAGCTAAGGGACACCAAATGAAACTTGCAAGAACAAGGCTCAGGAAAAACAAAAGAAAACATTTCTGTTTGCTACAGACCTCCCTGAAAAAGAACATTGTGATTGGAAAACGTCTGCATGGGCTGACAGGGAACTTGTACAAGAACCTTGAAGCGACAGGCATTTAGGATTACTAAAGAGAAAAAATGCACACATGTGTTTTATGAAAAGTTGGGCATTGGGAAAGTACATGGAGAAAGTATATTTCTTTCCTTGTTTTTAGTCTTCCCTGTGCAACTTCTTAGAACCACTTGCACAGAGGTATCAATGAAGCCTTAGACCAAGCCTGGACAGATGTTCTTAAACTCCTGAATTTTGTCTCACAAGTGAACCTATTTTGGTTTTGTGTTTCTGCAGTGCACTAACGACTAGCTGCACAGCAACCAGCAGATGAGTGTAAGTTTTAACTTAGACCTCCTGAGCCTAGAACTAATGTTTTAACACACCAAAATTTTCCTCTCTGATACAGAGCACACTGCTATATCACGTCTTTTTCTGGAAGGCAAAGTACCCCGAGATGTGGCTCATAGATCCAACAGTTCACAGATTTACAGTACATTAACTATGGTCATGGGAAAATGTTAGGTTTTTCTTCTATAAAGAGGGTCTTGTGTAATATGTAAATGCCATGAGGGATTAGTACAAGAAATTATTTTTGCAGCGTGTGAAAGTGTGCTATGCCAATTCTCAGAAGGTCCAGCTCCAGCCAAGCCTCATGACAGACCCAGAGGCAAGTGCATAGCTCTCAGTGCCATTGCCCATTAGAGATGGGCAGGGCCAGCTGAGAAGTCAGAGAGAAACATGCAAAAATAGTAATTTACCATAGATAGTTTCATTGTCCAATCTGTCTGAACCAGCTCTGACAGAAAACAGTTCAAGCAGAAAATCCCCTTTTTTGGTAACATGATATTGTATAGACATTCTGTCCTTATAGAAAAGTCCTACGAAATTCAAATGAGATGAAAGCTCATATACTTCTGCGAAAATTACTTTCATCACCTTTAAAGCAGGAAGACTTATTGTGTGTATTTTTATTATTCTGGTGCAGAGGTCTATGGAAAGAAAATAACATTTTAATTCAAGTGATTCAAAAAAACAGAACTTTAAATATTTTACTGATCATGAGAAGCTATATGAAGACAGTAGTATTTTTCAGACTGTGAAATAATTAAGAGGAAGTAAGCTGCTTATTAATAGCTTTTAAAAATATATGCAACACTATCACAAAGTGCATTAAATTGTGTAGGCTCTTTGAGACAGAGTGTAATGGGATAATAATTTCACCATGTTTGTCAAAATACATGAGCTAATACCTTTTTTCTAAAAGGACAAGCTTACCTGATGCAGCCATTATACAAATAACTTTCTCTTGATATCTTCTGATAAATGAATTCTTAGTTGTGGGAAGAACCATCCAATATATGGTCATATAAAGACCATGAGGCCTTTACAAATATTTTTGAGCCTGCTGTGTGTGTGCTGAACTCTATATCGAGTCATATATGTATATTTATATATAAGTCATATATATATATATTTTATGTATTTTA
>NW_010201142.1:0-12845 GCF_000695765.1 Mesitornis unicolor
TTGTTGCAGGAGCCCCCGGCCGGTCTCTCCGAGTGGGCTTCGCTCCGACTCGAAGGGGTCCGGAGAGCGGTGGGACATGCATCCCGCCGGACACAGCTAAGCCGGAAAAAAACCAAACCCAAACCAAAAAACTATGTGAGAGGCTGCAGCTTGACGGTGGGGACTGGGTGTCCTCCGGCTTCCCAGGGGCTCTGGGCCGAAAGTGGCGTTTAGAGGGTCGTTGGAAGGGGAGAGGAGGCAAAATTAGCTGCTAATGGGTATTACCGTATTAGTAGACATTTCTGTCACTGGCTGCTTGCAGCGGTGCTGCTATCTGTACAGAGAGAAGGAAAAAAACCCAACAAACAAAAGCCCAAATGAAACTATGTTTCACATAGTTTAGGTAGAGACTGAAAAACACACCTTGAAAAAATGTAAACATCTGCTGGCGAGAATGAAAACAAGAACAAAAATAATCTCACCGGCTACTGTAAGGAAAATAACCCTGTCCCAGCAAAAGCAGGACAGAGCACTTCCAGGCTCCTCTGGCAGAGGCGGTGCTGACCTGTTGCCCTTCCTGCCGTGTCGTGTGAGATCAAGCTGGTGACTGGCTGCTGCAGCACCCAAGGTGCTTGGCTGAAGTGTGAAGCACGGGAGGATTTCAGCAGCAGCTTGAGGCGTGGCAGTGGTTTCAGACAAGTTCTGCTTAGATGGATGCACAAATGGCGTGCTGGGGCGTTTGTGGACCCCCACAAAACGGGCAGAAGGCAGCAAATGATGGTGTGTACGACTGGCAATGGTGCGAAGGAGCTGAGATCGAGTGCAGGCTGTCAAGAAGCTGGGCAAAACACTTCTCCCTAGCCTTCCAGTGTCAAGGCATGCCACAAAGTGAGGCTGTGCTGATCGGGAGGCTGGTTTGTTTCCGTGTGATGAACATATAATAATCTGTTGTGAGCAGTTTAATGTCAGGAGATGGATAGTCATGGTTATAATGTGGGAAGCTTGGGATTTGTGTGTTTAGCTGTAGCCGGTGGATGTCAGCTAACAGGCGTCTGTGGTTATTCTGGGACTATGGTGACTTTTGTGGTGGTTGTTTGCCTTTCAAGCTAACTTGGTAGTGCATCTGCTACACAAGCATGTGCCTCTGCTATGGCATACCTGAGTGGCTCTTAAGACAAGTGCTGACATGGAAAATGTCAGCGAGGTGCACCTGAGGTGAAGTGGCAAAACCCAATTTCCCCTCTCTTTGGATAGGCAGAGTAGCAAATAATTTAGCAATAGGGTGCTGCCCTCTGTTGCTACACTTCATGAAACTCTTAATGTTGCCAGGGGACATCCAGTTGAAAAAGATTTAATTAATTAAAGAGAAAGTAATGCTAAGGTTGTCATGAGCTGTCTGTGGCAAACTAATAAGCAGGAGCATTCTTTCTGTTGTAATTTCTGTGTGCTGCGAGGTAATTTTTTGAATGACTGAGAAACTTGTGCTTGGAGCTGGTGCAGGGCAAGGCTGATTTGCTGAGTGAGGATGTGCAAATGTGGAGTGGCCCTGGTACCTCTTAGGACAGGACCTGGTGAAGCTAGGAAACAGGGTACTGTAAGTGCTGATAGCTCCTTGTAGTTCAGTTTGTGTTCTTTCACGTTAACGTGACAAAAGTACTATAGTACTGTCACAGCTGGGTTGATCCTTTATTAAAAGCTTTGGAAGCAACTTGTAATCCTTTATTCCTTTCCAAGTACTTGTGTGCTGGACTATTTTATACTAAGAATAAATTTTTAATAGACGTGAATGAATAATAAAATCGCACCTTTTGAGAATCATTGCAGATGTCAGAAAAATGGGTTTTTAAGCAAATTTCAAGCTTTGAAGTTGTGTTTCTTGTGGAGAACATGAGTCTTCCCTCTTCATTCTGCATACGTGGTCTGTATGTGGGCTGGGTTGGGATAATGAGATGAAGGAACATAATCTTGCCTTATTCCATGAGCTGTTAAGTTGTGAAAATGGTAGGTTATGGTTGGGCAAATTTGTAATTGTTAGTGGTAGAATGACTGTAGGTGTGAACAGCTGTACCAGTGTGCCTTTTGTGCTATGCAGACTTACTTGGAAATGTGTACAAGAGGTAAACGTTGTTGCAGCTGATCTCATTTCTCTTTTCCAGACTACTGATTCCCATGTTTGTGTGCTATCATGCCAGAGCATTTAACTTTGGGAAGTGAAGTCAGATATTAGGATTTTTTATTCTGCATTCTGTGTCCCACTGGTTTAAAAGCCAGTGCTGTTGGGTCACTGTTGTTCTGTCTTGGTATAGTGTGCTAAACTAGTTCCAGTGGTAGAACACTCTATGGTAATGTGCCTTGTATTTTAAGTTTTAGTAGAGTGCAAAATCATGGTAATTGGTCCTGTGTTCTGTTACCACAGCTGGTTTGCTACTATTTCTACTGTAGCTATAGAGGCAGCTTTTCTTCTGGATGCTTCTGAATGGAAGAGGGAATCAATTTCCCAAAGCTCACCAGTAATCTTTATAAAATAACTTTTCATCAACTTCTGGGTGATCAGAGGAAGGAGGAGGAAAAAAAAAAGAAAAAACAGGCTGACCTGATTTTTCCCTGCTTAGGAATGTCTCCAAATGTTTTTTTCATTTATTCTGTAAGAAACTCCTGCACCCTGTTTATGTGAATTACGTGAGCTGAATGCTGAATTAAGATGGTGGTTCTTGTTTAGCAGAGCTCTCTCCCTACTTTTCTTCCAAGGACAGAGTTCAGCACTTTCTAGCATGGCTTTGTGAATCGGTCCTTCCTGATTTGCATTTCTCAGAGGTCAGACCAGCGCTGTTTAACATCTTTGTTGGTGACGTGGACAGTGGGATCAAGTGCACCCTCAGCAACTTTGCCAGCGACACTGAGCTGTGTGGTGTGATCGATGTGCAGAAGGGAAGGGATGCCATCCACAGAGACCCCGACAGGCTGGAGAGGTGGGCCCATGCCAACCTCATGAATTTCAACAAGGCAAAGTGCAACGTCAGGGCAATCCCAAGCTCAAATACAGGCTGGTGGAGAATGGCTCAAGAGCAGTCCTGAGGAGAAGGACTTGAGGGTATCAGTCAATGAAAAACTCAGCATGAGCTGGCAATGTGCGCTTGCTGCCCGGAAGGCGAAGGCCAACCGCATCCTGAGTCGCATCAAAAGAAGTGTGGCCAGCAGGGCAAGGGAGGTGATTCTGCCCCTCTGCTCTGGTGAGAACCCACCTGGAGTTCTGCATCCAGCCCTGGGGCCTCCACTATCAGAAAGCCATGGAAGCTGTTGGAGTTAAGTCCAGAGTCCATGAAAGATGATCAGGGGCTGAGCACCTCTAATCTGAGGCTAGGCTGAGGAGTTGGGGTTCTTCAGCCTGGAGAGGAAAAGGCTCTGGGGAGACCGGTACCTTCAGGTTCTGGAAGGGGCTACAGGAGAGGTGGGGAGGGTCTGTTTACAAGGGCATGGAGTGATAGGATGAGGGGTGATGGCTTTAAACTGGAAGGGGTGAGATTTAGATGAGACATTAGGAATAAATTCTTCTCTGTGAGGGTGGTGAGGCACTGGCACAGTTGCCCAGAGGAGCTGTGGATGCCCCCTCCCTGGAAGTGTTGAAGGCCAGGTTGGATGGGACTTTGAGCAGCCTGGTCTGGTGGGAGGTGTCCCTGTCCATCGCAGGGAGTTGGACTGGGGAAGCTTCAAGGTCCCTCCCAGCCCAAACCGCTCTGTGATTCTGTGAGTTCTGGGGTCTTTTTGGACCAGCCTGCAGACTTTGTTTCTAACTTGAAAATGTCACTGTCAGTGTGCCAGAGCACGGCTTCAAGGTAGTGCAGGCTCCTAACAGAAGAGTCAAGCATTACCCACAGCAAGGACAGGTAAATTGGGTTTTGGTGGGCTTGGAGCTGTAGCATCCATTTGTAAAACTTAGATGCAGTGTACATCTGACACTGCTGGCTACCTTCACAATTGTCACCCTGTTTCCTGCAGCTTTTTGAGATGCTGCTGAAGAAGCACAGATTTTGAAAGCTGCTTCAGAGTACGGCTCCGCACAGCTGGGAGCAGAGATTAGGTAGAAATCTGTGCTCCTATGAGCAGAAAAGTGTACGCTGAAGTGGCACGTGTTCAGTGAGGCAGGCTATGGAGTAAGAAAAGCAGAGTACATGGGGTGCAGGATTTAAAACTGATCAGAAGACTGTAAATCTTTGTTTGCTTCCCAGTGTGTACGAGAAAATAGGTGGGAAACAAAAGTGAGTCCTAATGTGTGTCTCCTTGAGTTGTGACTCTTGCAAAGCGTGTGAGTTTTGCTTCCTGGGAGTCTGCATTGCAGTTGAACTTTCAGATGCAATTTTTTGAGTCTGACTTCTGAAAGCCTTCAGCTCAAGAACTGATTTTATTTTCATGAACAATTTGACGGTTTAACGTGAGTGAGTTTAAGCTCTTGAAAAGAACCTGCTGAGCCTGCCTATGTGGTGTTAAAACTTTCAACTTGAGATGAGGGTGGCTTGCTTTTTTGTATTTTAATCTCTCTTCAAATGCTTCATGCTTGTTATAAAGCAAATTTTATTTGGCTTCTCTTCTTGCTGAGACTACGTCTGATTTAGAGCTGTTTGGACTGTTGGTATAAAGGTAACCTTGTAATACTTTACTCATGGCCTCATCTTCTCTCCAGCATATTCTTTTTTTAATAGTACTGCTGTCAAAGCAGAAGTTGCATTGCAAGACTTCAGAAGGAAAAAAGTAAAATGAGTTAGCAGTTGCCAGTGATTTTTAAGTACTACTGTGTGTAAGTTGTAATGAGGTGTAAGGATGCTTTTGTGCTTCAGAAATCATTATTTTTTTTACGAGTGTTTTGATGATGGTGCATGACCAATGCAAACAGATGCAAAATGATGTTTTGCATGACCAATGCAAAACAGGTGTTTATTCAAAGTGAGTAAGCCCAGGCTGAATGAAGGAGAGAGATGAAGAATAACAGATCATTTATCTACATGGCTATGAAGAATAAGTGGGGTTCCCACTCTTGTAAATTGGATTTTTGGTAAAGAGGCTGTTTGATGATGTATGCATGTCAATGTGTCTTCATTCTGAAATTATTTTTACAGTGATTACTTTTGTTGAGGTTTTTGAAGGAGTGGTTGTGTTTTTTGTTTCTTTGGGTTTTTTTAGTGTGTGGGGTTTTTTTTCCCCCCTCAGATTATAGTTTTGGCTTTTTGTTTAATGTTTGGGATGGGCTTTGTTTGGGATCTTAAAAATGTTAAAATATTGCATCTTCACTCCTAATGGTAGCTCTGAAATTTTTAGTTTTGTTTCAGTCATTGTTAGACTTACCCTGTCCAATGTCTTATAATTAGTGTGTGACTTGCCCAGTTTGTTTTCTGCTGGCATTGTTGCAGAGCAGGAGACGATCCTGCTGCATTTGTGCAAATTAAAGTAAAACCTGGCTCTCACCTGTCAGCATGTCCTGGCATTTCCTCACTAAGAGAGGTGCAAAATTATTACTTTCTATTCAAATCCTAGAACAAAGTGTCGTGGTTTAGGCCCAGTGCCTAACTGAGCACCACGATGCCCCAAAAAGGGCTAGTCAGAATAAGGACTGGGACGGCTTCTCACCACTTAAAAAGGTCACAGGCAAAAGACAGACTCATCATAAGGAATAAAAACAAAACAATTTTGATTTGCTACCAACATCAGAGTAGAACAGTGGGAGATACAACCAGATCTTAAAGTCAAAACACCTTCCCCCCACCCCTCCCTTCTTCCCGGGGTCAACTTTTGTTCCTGGTTTCTTCACCTTCCCCCACCCCCTTTGCCTTGAGGCGCAGGGGGATGGGGGTGGAGGGTGGCTTGGCCCTGGTCAGAGGTGGGTCTGACAAAGAAAAAGGGGGAGCTTTTCAGGTACTTTCTTAAGGAACCATCTCCATAGCCTTTCCCCCGTTAACAAAAAAGACACAAGCAAAACCTCCTCACAGAAAACCCAATACACAAGGTCCTGTAGTGTTTGTAAATGTGGGACTTGAGTGAAGAATTGTTCTTGATTGCTCAGTTTATTTCTCTTTCTCCATCATTACTGTATAGGCAATTAAAGTAGATTTTTGAAAAAAATCAAGTTTACTAGTTTCTGGTTTGCAGTTGTTTACTACTTACAGTACAGTGTCTGGTACCAAGAGGCAGCTCTGCATTGCAGCTCTAATGTTGCTGTAGTGGAAATGCTGACACTTTCCAGTCTTGGAGACTAGTTTGTACAGAGTTTGGTGTATGCCCTTGTGAAAGTTTGATACTCTTGTTTCTGCAGCTGGCTATGTGCAGGTGTTTGTACTTAGGTGAAGGGGCCAACTTAGTCTAATTCTAATTCTGTTTTGATCGACACAGCTGTTACCTGACATGAGAGTGCAGCTGTAGGTGAAGTAAACCAATTACTGTTTGATTTTAGTAGAGGATTAGGTTTTTTATTCTCTTTCTTAAATGGGAAGAGCTCAAGTTCCTCAAGTGTATAGATAGGGGATTTCAAAGCTGGTTAAATACTGGTTTTATTTAATTACAGCAGATCCCCAGAAAAGCATGGAAAATGAAATTGAATCAGTTCTGCAGGAGCGAATAATGATTTTGGATGGAGGCATGGGTACCATGATCCAGCAACATGCCCTGTCAGAAGAGGATTTCCGAGGACATGAATTTAAAGATCATTCCAGGCCTTTGAAAGGCAATAATGACCTTCTCAGTATAACTCAACCCGATATAATCTGTGACATTCACAAGGTAAGTGGCTCTGATTTCTGCTGCTTGACAAGAGAAGGAAGGTGAATTAAGCCTCTGTGCTCCCCTTGCCCATGCCACAGGCTCCTGGCTCTCCTGTGTCTTTTGGGGATAGGGAAGAAAGTGCTAGGTAACCATGCAAAAAGGAATGAGCAGATTTGACTGTTCTGGTTGTGAGCACAGCATTCGTGTCTTGGTTCCTCATGTCACCCAGGCAGTGTAGTTTTTAAATCCGTTCTTTGACTTCTGTCCCTGATGCATTTCTATTAATTGTAGATCCTGATTTATTTGATTTTTTTCTTTCCTTTTCTGCTCCTCAACCAGCATTTGAAATGCATCTAGGTAGGACACCTCTGAATTCTAGATGTGTGTTTCTATAATTCTGTACTAAAGAGCTGTTAAATGTGGCAGCCTGAAGCAGGACTCTCTACAGTTAATTAATACATGGGCTTCTTAACGACTATATGTGCTTCCATATTCTCATTTTTTCCCTAGATTATTAATGTGTGGCCTAGAGAATAAATCAGTCTAGGGTTGATCATTAGGAATTTGCAAACAGATTTTATTATTTTCCTACCTTCAGTTAGACTTTAAAAAGCAACTTGCTAAGTCTTGTCTTTCTTGAGCTGCAGGTGTTTGTAGGTCTTACTGTAGTAATTGGAATGCTTGAATAGCATTGCAACTAATTGATATTCAGTTGAAGCCTCACTTCTGTTCTGGATTTTTCCAATTATTTATTAAAAAGATCTGTATTTCATTGATTAAAATAATAATTGGCTTATGCTTATATGGCTTGTAAGATCAGTGAGTTGAAAAGAACTGGAGTCTTTGACCTATAAAAATGTTGGGAGGAAATATTTGTAGATTGAGTTCAGTCTCTGTACTGTCAAGTGAGCTGTCATGAACCCTGGAATTTGTAATTGCTTATGGTTTTAATCAAGTAAGCTGGTTTAACAGTTGAATTTTGCAGGTTTAGCAGAGCAATAGTGAAGTGAGTCGAGAATCAAATAGAACAGCCTATTTCAGTTAGAAGGGGCCTACTACAATCATCCAGTCTCAACTGCCTGACCAATTCAGGGCTGACCAAATTAAAGCATGCTGTTAAGAGCATTGCCCACATGTCTCCTGAACACTGACAGGCTTGGGGCATCAACCACCTCTCTAGGAAGCCTGGTCCAGTGTTTGACCACTGTCTCGGTAAAGAAATGCTTCCTCATGTCCAGTCCAAACCTCCCCAGCACAGCTTTGAACCATTCGTATGCATTGTATCTCTGGATATCAGGGGGAAGAGCTCAGCACCTCCCTGTCCACACCACCTTCTCAGGTAGTTGTTGAGAGTGATGAAGTTGCCCCTCAGCCTCTTTTTCTCCAAACTAGACAGGCCCAAAGTCTTCAGCCGCTCCTCATAGGACATATGCTGTGCAGCACCGTTCAAAATGCTTAAATTTTCTCATCCTCTGTTGTTAACTGTGCCTTTTCTGAGTCTGCCCACAGAAGCCCTTGCTTGCTGATGGCATTGGAGTATGTCCCACCAGGACCCTGTGCAAACATCTAGAATGTGCTCCAGGTGCTGGGCGCAGTGGCGGAGATGACTCTATAGATGTCATCTGTTCATAGAAAGTGTAGCTGACATTAAAACTGAAAATTGGTTACATGGAACACTTCTGTTGCTTTGGCCCTGTGCCTTTGAGTAGGGCCTTCAGAGATTGATCTGCTTTGAATTAGGAGATGATTTGTAAATTTTTGTCAACTGAATGAGACAAAGTAGTTGGGTTGCTTCCATGTCTCGGGTCTGGGGTCTTGGAGTTTCTTTTTCTTTCATGTCTTGCAGGAATACTTGCTGTCAGGCGCTGACATAATTGAAACTAACACTTTCAGCAGCACACGAGTTGCACAGGCTGACTATGGCCTTGAGCATTTGGTAAGCATGCTAAGCTATTACATGTTAAAATATTAGTCTTGATTTTTGTTATGGCAGCCAAGATTAGCTTAGTTCCAGAGTGTGTTGGTATTGTGTTTATTGACTGCTTGCTGTCTGTTGAGCCACGTGATGGGGTTGTAGTCATTTCCACTGCTGTAGGCAATTGCACTTGCTGTGTGTGACAGTCATAGCAGGCCTCTTGATGAAGGCACAGACAGTAATTTGTCCTGGATTTTGTTTGAGTGTTAACAGAAGGTCTCAGTTCTGCAAACAGGGATGTTTTGCTTCAGTCCTTCCAACTTATCAAATGCCATAATGGAACTGCTTTTTTCCTGGGTGTTGTTTGTGCTGGTGTATGTAGAAGTCCTTTCCAGTTTGCTTTTGTCATACCTGTTATGTGTTATTCTGAGAATTTGAGAAACGTGAAAGAAAATACTTGGAAATATGCTACTTGAATAAAAAGTTAACTTCAAAGTAGGTCAGTTTTGTCCTCAAAGTCCTATTCTTCAGCTTTTCTTGACTTCAGTAGGATTTATAGTGCTTACAGAATGAAACTTTATTAGCAGCTGTAGGCTGGGGCATATATGGGATGAGACCTGCCATGTAGCTCTGTTGCTGAGATGTATAGAGCTATTCCTTTTGAAGTTTTGTAATAGTGCTTTTATGGCTTAGGGAACCTTCAGAGTGTACTGCCAGCTACTGCACGGAAGTGTTGTGTTTCTTCGAGTATGAGTTATGCTGTGGTGTACTAAAGGTTACTCAGTAATTTTCTCTAATTGTTCTAGGCATATCAGTTAAACAGAGCTTCTGCACAGGTGGCCAGAAAAGCAGCAGATGATGTTACTGCTCAGACAGGTAAGCAGTATTTATTTTAAGTGTGGCTTTGATTCTCTTGCTACAATCTTTGAAATGTTACTAACTAGAGGATAGCTTGCTGGTTTACATCACAGGGACATAACTTGCAGACATGCACTCTTCATTTTAGGTACAGTATCAAATTCGTGTCTCTATTCATATCACACAAATTCCAGCATGTTTGTGGCATCTGGTCCTTAGTGTCATCTCCAGGGTGGCTGTCCTGTGCTGCCTGTTTTAGACTGCAGGGGATACACATCTTCCAGATATGTTTTAGAGAAAACAAATTCAGCAGGGACTGTTATAAGTTTCTTAGTTTTGTATGGCACAAGTTTTTGTCCTACAGAATTAGGATAGCTGATTGTAGGTAAGTGTGGATTACCAGTTACTCCTAGTGTAAGTCTTGTGGTTTGGCTTTACTTAACAACAGCTGAAATGTGCTTTGTATGTCACCATCATCTGGAGAGAGTTATAGCTCATTTCCACTGCTGTAGAAAATCATGTCTTTCAAAGACAAGTAATTTCCTCTTGTATTCTGTCATCAAACTGTATTTCAAGCTAGCAGTGGTGCTGCTGCTGCTGTCCAGATAACACCTTACTGATGTGATTCATAGTATGCAATAAAAAAAGTAAGATTTGAAATATGCTTTTAAAAAAAAGTGGATTTTTTTTTTTTAATGAACACATGCCAGAATATTCAAATAGGGTTGTCTAGTGAAAAATGCCAGGACAGTTCTATGCTGTGCATTTAAAGTAATTGAATGAAGCTTCGTGTGTCATAGAATGATACTTAGAAGAAACATTAATTGAGCCAGTTGCCTTTTTCATATATGTTCTGTCTTGTGTATATACACTGAACATCTTGTTGGATAAAATTAAAACAAACAAGTTGTCTGTGCTGGGTATTCTTGTGCTGATCAAACTGATCCTAAACTGTGTCTTGGTTTAGGAATTAGGAGATACGTTGCTGGAGCCATGGGTCCAACAAACAGGACACTTTCTGTTTCACCATCTGTGGAGAGACCAGATTACAGGAACATAAGTAAGTATTTGTAACCATAAAGTTATTTGGTTAAAATGATGGTCTTGAAAGAGGTACCGCCAGATGAAATTAAAATAATTCCTGTTTTACAGCTTTCGATGAACTGATTGAAGCCTATAAGGAACAAGCCAAAGGACTTTTGGATGGAGGAGTTGATATCTTGTTAGTGGAAACCATATTTGATACAGCAAATGCCAAGGTGAGACTCCTGGGGAAAAATAGTACTCGGTAATATAAGTATCTGGTGTATTGCATACAAAGATTCAGCATGGTACTTGTAAGATCTGTCAGCTAAGGCTTACTAAATACATGAAAAGACTTTTCAGTTGATACCAAACAGGTACAATGTAAAGATATTGTTTTTAGTGATAAAACAGCCTTTTCCAGGGATTTTCCTTTGTCTTTTAGTGTGTGCCATTAGTATCTTTCTGGCTGGCTGTTCCAGCTGTCCTTTTACTCCCAGAAGCTGTGCTGTACTGAAAAATGCCTCGAAATGCATTTGAAGTTTGTATTTTTCATGTAAGCATGTCTGTCCAAAGGATGCCTGTGATGCACACTGGAGAGGGAATGTCCTGTGTATGTGACTACAGGCGTGGGAAGGCTTGTGAGACAGTCCTGTCAAACCTGTGGGGGTTTTTGCAAACTCTGATACTTTGCCTTCAGCTTTAAAAAAAGGAAAATTGGGAGGAGAGGATTAGAAGGGTAAAGTAGGAAGAAAAAAACGTTGAAATATGCCACAGGTCAGGTGGTTTTGATACTTCCTTCTTTATCTAATAATTGCTCAGTACAGGTGAAGAGTTAGGGTGCTTAAAACTGTCTTGCAATACGTGAAAAAGTCTAGCTGGATATGCACACAGCATTTCTTTAGGCTTTTGCCACAGGCTCATGCCATGTGCACTGGCACAACTTGTCCTTTGCAGATTGGACCAATCATCTTGGAGGTTTGGCTGGGATCCTGTAGGCTTCACGTAGTGCTGAGCTTATGTTCACATGCAACTTCCTTGCCCTAAGGAGGCAGGAAATTTTCAGGACTTTCGAAGAGGCCACTGCAGTCCTTCCTGTTAAAATTTGTGGTGGTTAGAATACTTCGCAAACTGCATGTCTGAGCAGGTTCAAGGACAGTGAGTGTGTACTGAGAATACAACTATGTACAACTGGATGCACAACTATGCGTGGGGTGGGGGTACATACTGATGTGACTGGGGTCTCAGAGTAGTCTTGGTCTTTATTTGGTTACCTCATGGCACTTCCTTTCTGCTTGTTATCAAGATATGTTTTGGAACATCTGAAAAATGTTATGGGTAAGGGTAAAACTGCTTGAGTGTAGTAAGTTCTCATAGCCCTTATGAGGTAGCAAGTTGCATAAACAGCCATAAAAATATTTTTCAAAAAAGCAAACTTACACAAACAAAAAACCCAACAAACTGAAGAACTCCCGAAATGTTCATTAAAATTTTGCAACTCACTTTTCTGTAGGCCGCTCTTTTTGCACTCCAAACGTTATTTGAGGAAGAGTATGCTCCCCGACCCATATTTGTAAGTATATATTATTTATTTAATATTTTATGTATATTTAAGCTTGATTTGCGAACTAACTGATATGGCATTCTTTGCTCCCTCTGCAGTTGAGTTATGTTGCGAAGTGCAACACTTAGCACAGCGCTCTCTAGAATTCCACTGATTGCCTCCCTTGACTGAGTAGTTTGAAGGGAAGTAGCATCAATATCAAAGCATGTTTTAGAGTAAATAATTAATTTACCTTTGCATGGAGCCTTCTAAATTCATTCGATCTTCTGGAAAAAAGAAGCCTACAAAGGCTTAGGAAGGCTCTCCTGGCTCATTCAGAGGTCTCCTGAATTCCCAACTTTGTAGTTGTTAGTTGGGGTCGGTACATTATTTATTATTTGCACATCTCTCTGTATAGTAGTTAAGAGGTATGTTTATACAGGTTAACAGTTCTGTCTCTGCTATTAATTCGCAGCATCTGATGTTCCCTTGTGGCTAAAGGAGTAACTTGATTTTAAGGCCAGCCCCTGTCCTCTCCTGTTCCCCTACCAACCACCACCGAACAACCTAATAGCACCCGAGACCTGAAATAACATTAAGGGTGAGGTAGGGAGGATGAGGAGGATAGGATAGGAGAGGAGCTGTGACTGCTGACAGCTGCCTGAACAGGTTGAACCTCTGCAAATTGGTTCAGAGGCCATCATCAGAATGATACTGTGGTACTTACACTGCCTTGCTGCTGAAAGGTTCATGGTAGCTTTTCTCTTTTTTTTATTTCTC
>NW_010201142.1:12876-18263 GCF_000695765.1 Mesitornis unicolor
TTTAATTTTTCTCCCCCCAAGGAACAGAGAGAGAGAGGGAAAGAAAGAAGACTGGTCAAAGGTTTACTTTTCCCCTAGTTAAATATTTAGATGTTTACAGGGAGGAAAGGGTTTAATTTTTCTGTTTGGCTTGTGCCTCATCACTTTGAGTGGAGCACATGTCCCTCTGCTTTGACTTTTAGCAGTTCAGCCATTTAAATCCTTGTTTGTATTGTTAATTTAATTCTTCTCCTTTCTCTGTGTTCAACTGATACGTAGGTTTCTGGTACCATTGTGGATAAGAGTGGGCGTACCCTTTCAGGCCAGACAGGAGAGGCATTTGTCATTAGTGTTTCCCACAGTAAGCCACTTTGGTAAGGAAATGTGTCTTTGTCCTAGCAAGTTCTGTAGATTGTGATTCTTTCCTAATTTAACCCCTTGCTTGCAGCTATACTAACTGTGATAATGTTTAATCACATGTATTGCTAACATCTTCTGCTATTGTTCCTTCAGCACAGAGTATGTTTCCAAAGAACAATGATTTTTTAAAAATCATTGCTCTGAATAATTTGGGGGTTTGTATTTGCAACAGGCACTGAACTTGCAATTAGGTCAAAGCATTAAAAAAAAAATAAATCTGAGACTGTAGTTTGCCATCTCCCACTGTCTCAGATTGTGCAAGGAGCTAATTCCTGATACGGGCAGGGCTTACATCTCTTTCTTGAGGGAAGCAGTGCCAGCTCAGAATGTTTCAGGGAGACTGAAAGAGCAAATCATAAGCTTTCATTCCAGTGTTCTTTTTACAGAACTCTTGCAAAAATGTATCTATATTCCCTGTGTGCTTTTTTTTAAAAGGATGTGCATTGTTTTGAGAGCTCTTGATGCCTCCATTTACTTGCAGTCTTTTCTGTTGAGACTGAAAAGTTGTAATAAGTATGAGAGAAAGATCTATGTAAATGTATAATAGAGCCGGTCATTGTGCAGCATTTTTGCATTTGAGTGCCGGTTCCTGTCTCTCTACTCTTCTGTGTTTCTATGCCCTATTCTACCTCCTCCTTGCCTCCTCTTCCCTCTTTACCACTCCTTCTCTCAGGTTGGTTCTTCAGACAAAAACTTACATTGGAAATAGATGTTTTTTCCCAGTAATACTCTAATTTAAAACATTTAGTTCACTGTTAGCAGTGCATGCCATGCACATTGTGGTGAGCATTGTTTGTTTTTGCAAAAAAATTCCAGCTAAAATGCTCAGTCTGTCATCTCAGTGGTACAAAAGCAGAAGATTGCATTCACAGCTTTCCTGACTGCCCTTGAGGCTCCACTTTCCCAGACCAGACGGTGCTGCAGAAGTAACATATGGAGCCTCTTGGAACCGGGTGGTGCTTGACTCCTTCTCTCAGCATCACAGCCTAGTGGTCCATATTTGGCATGAGTCTGTCTCAGATCAAATTTCTCATCACTCTCTTGCCTCTGAAGAGGAGAGGAGGGTACTGGAGCAAAAATCAAGAATTTATTAAACCATATTTCATAAACAGATTGCAGATTGCATTTAGTGTTGTTTCTGTTGCCAGATTCGTACTGAGTGGCTTTAGGGTTGTGGAAAAGCTAACTAGTAGTAGTATCCTGGGGATCGTGTTATATGTGTTAATGTGTTTCCATTTGGGTTTTGCATGTCCTGTTTAGGGTGATGTGTGGTCCTTAAGTCAGCATGGTTTGGAGTCTCGCTGTATTGTTGATGATTAAAGATATAGGAGATAAGGTTGATTTTATTGCAGATAATTGCGTGAGTTTGTGGTTGCCAGCACTAGCATTTGTCTGGTTTGTGTGTAAAAGGTGTTTTTTACCTAAAAATAATTATTGATATTTTTTTTTCCAGTATTGGATTAAATTGTGCTTTAGGGGCAGTTGAAATGCGACCATTCATTGAAACAATTGGAAAATGTACAACAGCATACATCATCTGTTACCCCAACGCAGGTGTGTTCGTGTTCCTATGCTTGCAGGCAGTTGAAATGTAACTAAACTGTTCCGTCTCGCTAGCTGTAATAGACTTAAGTTGAAAAGATGATTGTTTTTACTATTAAAAAGAGATTAAGAATATTTTAAACTACTGAAAGTCACTGTTGTTAGTTCTGTGACAGTGAATGCAGAACGTAGTACTTTAAATACGTCTTTTATGGAATTTAACTCTGTTCTTGTGGGCTTTAAGCAAACCATAATACTAGAAAAACTGTATTTCAAGGTCTTCCCAATACTTTTGGTGGTTATGATGAAACTCCAGAAGTGACTGCCAAGCATATAAAGGTATGAAATATTTCTCATGTGTCATATCTGACATACTGTTAGACAAATATTCTTTGCTTTTATTTTATACACATTTGTTACAGTGTTGTGTTTGGTTTCTTCCCCCCTCAGATGGCTTTATATGTCATTTGTATTGTTTATAGACAGTTTGCTAAATGATAGTGATTTAAGATACCAGGTTCTGAAAAACTGCTTGGGAAACTCCAAAAACTTTAATTACATTCGTGTCCTACACTAATTAGCTTTCCTGCACCTTTGTCTGTGGATCTTACTCATTTGTACTCCTATGTTCTTACTTTTACATTTGGAAATTGTGCAAAAAGCTGAGTGATTTTTATGAACTTGGCATAATTTTACAAAGTTCTGTGTACTGGAACTGCTAATCTTGGTGGTGTTTCAGTGCAGGGTCCTTCCATGTGCTGCTTCATCTGTGCAAGACAGAACTGTGGAGCTGGAGCTGCAGTGTGTCAGTGAGAACACACTATCTGCTGCGTGTTCATTTGCTCTTGCAAATTTTACTCTCTGATACTCATCCAAGTTTTCATCTGGGGTGTCAGTATAAAATAGGCCAGTTTCAAATGTAGTTTCCTAAAATTAGGTTTTGAAATTAGAGGTTAACCTTGCGAATCCACAAAATTCTAAAGAGAAGAAATAGTACTGCTTGGTTTTTAATGTATTTTTTTTCTTGTGATCCCCTGAATTGCTTAACATGTGGAGAAGAAATATATACAAATGTACATCTAAAAAAATATATGTAAAAGATACCTTTATTAGCTTGAAACAGAATTCTCTTCCCCCTCCCTTTTACAGAATTTTGCATTGGATGGTTTGGTCAACATAGTTGGAGGTTGCTGTGGTACTACACCAGCACATATCAGGTACCTCATGAGCCACAACTTTTAGGTGAACTGGGAAGTAAATTAAGTGCCGCTTCTGTGGAGCAATATTACATGGCTTGCCTTAGAGTTTCCTGAAAAGATGGATCACTTGAATGCCAGTAGCAGCAATATACGGAGTAGAAATAACCTGGGACAAACTGGGAAGAGGTTGTATGTAAACATGTAGCCACCAAGTGTGGCTCCTGACTGGAGCAAAGAGAAAGTGAACATGAACTCTGTGAGTCATTCTGGCATCTGAGAAACAGAGTCATGTTTTTTTTGCTGCAATGATCAGCAATTGCTCAGCTCTGCAAATTGTGGTTGAGGAGTGGTTCTGGTATCCATCAAGTATGCCATTGGCATAGTAGCTCACATTCTGTATTTGATAGCTCTTCAGCTCTTTACATTCTCTGCAAATAGCTAAAATAGGATCTTCTGGGAGTATGTTTTTGCCTTTGGCCACACAGAGTGAAACTAGTTAATTAGTTTTGTCTGCTGCAGGGCTAATTTGGAGATGTAGTCTAGTATATCTTATTTGAGTCTTTTCTGGAGTGGTTTAATTTTAATTGAAAACTACTCTTTTCTTTCCTCTTTCTGTAACTCAGGAGAATTGCTGAAGCTGTGAAATTCTGTAAGCCTCGTGTTCCACCTTCTCTCTCTCAAGGATGCATGCTGCTCTCAGGTAAAACGTAGTGTAGCAGTTTGAGCTTTATAACTCATGCAGTCTTCCTTTGTAAATTTATTTGCTGTTTTCTGCTACACAGAACAGCACTATGAGTTTCTGTTTTTACCTGAATCCATCAAGCTTATGAATGTGTAACCAGATGTAAATCTTGCCACTTTGGTAAAAGGATTAATGGAACATTTTACTGCAATCTTGTATAATACAACCACGCCAGCATATTATACTGTGCAAGTCTCAGATGCTCTGTAGTGATGAGTGAGTATCTTTGTCCTCACTCTGCAACTGGGGAGAGTCAAGCACAGAGAGATCAGGTAATTTGACTAATTATTAGGTAATAGAATGTCTTTTGTTTTAGCGAAGTCCAGATCTGTGTGTTCCTCAGCCAGGCCTTCTTTTAAGTCTTTGGGCCATGTGTCCAAGTAACAGTGCCTTTTTGATCTAGTATTTTAATCTTAAAGTCAAATCAGTTCAGCATAAATAAAATAAATCATGGTTTACCTGTGTATTGGTTTTGTATATTAGCTTACTCTGTTCTGCTGTAAGGCTTGTTTGCCTCTGAGTTGCCTTCTACCCAAGGATCCCACTTGGCTTGTTTCTCTGAACTTGGGTGCATGGTTAAGAGATGTCCTTGTTTGTCGATCAGTTCAGTGGGCTGCTTCTCTGGTGGTAGTAGAGTCATGAGATGACATAGCTGGAAGTTGAGAGAAGGTGTGTATGTGCATACACATAGATGCCCAAAAAACTGTAGCTTCACGTCATTTTTCTGTTGGACCAATTGGCTGTTATCTTTCGTGGGTCAGGTAAATTATTGACTGTCATTGAGGTAGGATAGAAACCTTTGACATATGTGTTGGAAGTTTTGTTGCGATTCTTTGCTAGTTACTCATTAGATTTGTGCATGTGCTGATCTGCTGAGAAACCACTGTTCTTAAAGAGACAGATACCTCTATTTCACAGTTTAAAAAGAGGATTTTGTCTTACCCAGTTTTTTCTTTTCTGTTTTTACAAATATGTTAAAAAATATTTTTTTAAGGTCTGGAGCCATTCAGGATTGGGCCATACACCAACTTCGTTAATATTGGTGAACGCTGCAATGTTGCGGGATCACGGAAGTTTGCTAAACTCATCATGGCAGGCAACTATGAAGTATGCATTTTACCAATAATCTTTATAGCTAATACTCTGATTTTTCATTTCTCTGTTACTGTCTTATCAGTTGTTTGTTTTGCTGGCACAAAGCACTATTCTACACCAGTTATAAGAGTAAGAAAACAAGATTGTACTTTCTCATTATCCTTTTGTTTCTGTGCTTATGAGGTCCTAATACATTTGTGAGAAGGGTTTTACTGGGAAATGTGACTTTCCATTTTGAATTAAGTTGCACAGCTGCTGATGGTTTAGATAGTGTCCTGGTCTGCGGTGTATGTAGAGGTGGATTTACAGAGAAGTGAGGAAGGAAAGTGGGTGTAATCCCTCCTTCCAACATGTGCGGTACATCTGATTTGGGAGAGATTGTGGCACTGAGCAGCCCTCACTCTCTTTCC
>NW_010201142.1:18294-78910 GCF_000695765.1 Mesitornis unicolor
TCCCTCCCTTCTCCAGTACTGGTCAGCATTAGTGGTTGCATCTTATCTTTATGTACTTTGATTACAGTCTCCAGTATGCTACATGAGAGTTCCTACAGAAAAAGTTGCTTAGAAGATAATTGCTTTCCTGAAACAGCTACGAGGCACAAGTGAAAAGCCTGGGGTGCTGGTTCTTTACTGGTGTAAATTGTTACTGTAACATTCAAGCAAATAATAAAGTGACAATGATAGGACAAGAGGTAATGGGCACAAGCTGGAACACAGGAGGTTCCACTTAGATTTGAGAAGAAACTTCTTCTCAGTGAGGGTGACAGAGCACTGGAACAGGCTGCCCAGAGAGGTTGTGGAGTCTCCTTCTCTGGAGACATTCAAAACCCGCCTGGACGCCTTCCTGTGCAACCTCATCTAGGTGTTCCTGCTCCGGCAGGGGGATTGGACTAGATGATCTTTTGAGGTCCCTTCCAATCCCTAACGTTCTGTGATTCTGTGACATTTCTTGAGAGCTGAGACTCTGCCCCAAAAGTGTGCTCTGCTGTTCTAGTTGATGAAATAAAAATTAAAGCCTTAGTTTGTTTTTTAGGAAACTAGACTCTTAAGCTCTTAGAAGTCATGAAACAGGTTAGACCTATTAAACAGAGAAAGCTTTAAACACAGATTGTTAGAGACTGTAAGCAACTAAAAGCCTTTTTTCTTTAACTGTAGTATTTCCTTCTTAGTACTTGGTGATTATTCTGTAGCTGGAAAAAAATGCCAGACGACCTCCAAAAATTAAGTGCTCTGTGTTATAAAACAGCAGACCTTGTGATGCAAGACCCTTATTGCATACTATCACCAAGACTGGTTTTCTGAATCTTGTGCAGTCAGAAGTCCTTGTTACCATGCAAATCTTACATCATTCAATTAAGCTTATGCTCAACAGTGTAAAATCAATGGCACTACCGGGATATTAGGTCTCTGGTGTCATGTTTTTGTGAACAAATTAGTTATCACTTGTGGAATACTAACAACTTCTGTATGTTGTTCTAACATCACACACCATGTCCATATTCACTTTTGCTTATGAATGCCTTACTTATGAATGCCTTACAATTTTTTAAATTTTTGGCTGCATACTTATTTTGGAGAAGTGAAATGTTATCCTGAGAATGACAAGGCTTTTTTTTTCACTGACTTGTTTTGGTTTTTGCCGTTCTTCTTTAGGAAGCCCTGAGTGTAGCCAGACTGCAAGTTGAGATGGGGGCCCAGGTTCTTGACATCAATATGGATGACGGGATGCTGGATGGCCCTGCTGCGATGACCAGATTTTGTAACTTAATTTCTTCAGAACCTGATATTGCCAAGGTTGTAATTGAGTTACTCCAAAGCACAGTAAAGAACATTCTATTGAGTTGGAAGTTGCCTTTCAGAAAATTCTGATACTGATTTATTTAGTAAAGAGTTTAGGTGCTTAAATATGTGTCCCTCAAGAGGAAAAGGTACTGTAATAGGGAAAACCTTTGGGGGAAACAGAGGTTGTAACATTCTCTATCTGATTTCAGCTAAATATATGCCAGTTCTTTTCATTGGTTAGAAAAGCCAAATACAAGTTCCTTTTGCAGCCCTTATGAGGCATATTGTACACATTGGCAGTGCATAATGGCATTGCTTTCCACAAAACTTAAAATTGCTACGGATATAGGATGGGTTTAAAAGATACTTCTGCAAAGTGCATTATCTAAAAGCAAGGATCTAATTCAGAAACATAAGACAGTCATGGAGAAGTAGACATCTCTATAGGATATATGATGGAATTGCCATAGAAGCTCTTGAGTTAAATTTGCTCTGAGTTTTGCATTTAAAGCAAAGTCAATCTACAAATACCATCTGGAATTGTTTTCTTCACAAATGCTGGTTAATCTCTGGATGTTTACATCCAAATGGGCAAACAACTTGAATCTAGTTCATAACTTCTATGTATTCCCTTGCCTTACCTTTCTGTTATTTACAGGTGCCGTTATGCATTGACTCATCAAATTTTTCAGTGATTGAAGCGGGTTTGAAATGTTGCCAAGGGAAATGCATTGTAAACAGCATCAGTCTGAAGGAAGGAGAGGAAGACTTTTTGGAGAAAGCAAGGAAAATTAAGTTGTATGGAGCAGCTGTGGTTGTCATGGCTTTTGATGAAGTGGGGCAGGTGAGTGCCGCTCTAAAGGAGAGATATTTTTCTTCTAGAGTGCAACGCTTTCCTGTGCAAGACAAAGTTGTTTTGTTTCATTGACACAGGTAATTCAAAGAGGTCTGTATAGTCTTAGCAATAGTTTTGACCCTGATATGTAAGCATTTCTTAGGGTACTTACATATTTGAGAAAGCCAGATATTGCTCTAAGTGTAGCTGTGCTCCCTAGGAGCATGTCTCTTGCTATTCAGCTGTGCTGAACTTGTCCTTCCTTGATAAAAGATTTTTTTTCAGTTCAGAAACTGAATTTTGCATGAGAGCGGAATCTTTCTGAATTAATGTAGTTATGTAAAAAAAAATGTATTAAACTTTGCATAGGAACAAAATTGGTTTTAATTATTTGAGTCAAAACTCCAGGTACAGGTGTGGTGATACTTTTGATGCAAAATTCTTGTATATAATCGTCTTCTAATATTAGTAATGTTCAGATTCTGAATCTTGAGGCACTGGAACCATACGTGTTTTGGGGGGGTGGTATTTTTTGGGTTGTCTGTAAACAGTTTCACGTCAGAATTCTTTTTCTCCACTAGGCAACAGAAACAGAGACCAAGATTGCAATCTGTTCCAGAGCTTATCGCCTCCTTGTGGAAAAAGTGCACTTCAATCCAAATGATATAATATTCGACCCTAATATTTTGACCATAGGAACTGGAATGGAAGAACATAACCTGTATGCCATGAATTTTATCAATGCTACTAAAACTATAAAAGTGAGTTGTAAGCTTATTTTAACTTGAAGTATTTTGCTGAGGTTACTTAAAAACCCAAACCACTACAAAACAGAAGAACACCCCCATCCCCAAACAACAAAACACTGCTGCTAAATGATAATGCACTTCAGATTAACAGGAGGGACTATTCCTCTGAAGTGCAGCTGTTCCCCAGTATTGCTGTATTTCCAGTAGAACTTCAAATAGTTCTGTAAATGTATTTCAATCCATTAGGATATACTGCATTAATTAAATGAGGTAACAATCACATTCATGTTCTGGCTAAAAGGACCTCTTTGAAGGTACTTGAAAGCTGCCTTTAAAAATCAGTAATATTTCTTTTACTGTGGAAGGGATTTCTGCACTAATCTGACTTTTTACTTAGCCTAAATGTATGTAAGGAAGTACAGTAGTGAAACACATCACCTGAATACAGCCAAGGCAGCCACACTGTTCTTTTTCACAAGTCAACTTGAGTGGACTGGAGATGCTCTGTCAGTAGCAGTCTGGGGCTTTAGCGCCCTGCAGGGCTTCTGGAAGGGAGGGTGCACCCTTGAGGGGAGTTGCTCAGATACAGTCTGTTCCTGAGGCATGCAAGCAGGCAGGTGCACTGCTCCTGTTTCCAGAGGAGATCTGTGTGGGTAAAATCTGGAATGCTGCTCTGGAAGGACTGATACCTTCAGAGTAGCACCTGTGACTATGGAAACCACGATAGTTGCTTACATGTAACTAGCCTTGGTCTTGCCTTTTACTTGTATTTTTCTTTTACTACAGAGATATGAATTGCTTTTTATGAATTTGAGTAACTAGAAGGATCTGAAACAGAAGAGAGAGAGTGCATAGCCATTGCACCACAGCTCAGGAGCCAACTGTTTTGTGGACTGAATGGTTTGCCTTGGTTTCATTTTGGAAAGCACTTCTCTAAAAATCTGTGTGCAATTCCTATAGGAAACGCTGCCGGGAGCCAGGATAAGTGGAGGTCTTTCCAACCTGTCTTTCTCCTTTCGAGGAATGGATGCCATTCGAGAAGCAATGCATGGGGTGTTTCTATACCACGCGATTAAGGTATGATGTGCTTTTGGCTTCCACATGTTTGCACTTGGTAGATGTGCAGTGCTATGTCTGACAGCCCTGGCTGGGGAATTCTGTGGTTTTTTTCAGTATGGTATGGACATGGGAATTGTGAATGCTGGGAATCTGCCGGTGTATGATGATATCCACAAGGAATTGCTACAGCTGTGTGAGAATCTAATCTGGAACAAAGATCCTGATGCGACAGAGAAACTTTTACATTATGCTCAGGTAACTTCCGATTTTTAAGCTTTGAATAGTAGTTAGCTTAGCACTGGGGCTTTAACATCTCCCTGCTGATGATAGGTAGAACAGCCTATGAACCGGACCTGTCAATCTAACAGTGGGTATTAGAAGTTACTAATGATACTACAGGTGGTTCAGTTATTAATATAGAATAAAATGTGAACTGTGTGATAGATTGAGCCTTTCGAGTTTCATAGGTGCCTTGAAAGATCCTTCATATGCTGCAGGACACCAGTCTGCACAGGTGTGCATTTAAAAAAGAACAAACCACAAAACAATAAAGCAAAAAATCCAAACCAAACTCCCCCCTCCATACCAAAAAACCCTCACAAACAAAAAACCCAAACAAAAACCAGAAAAAGTCAACCCACAGCTGAAGCAAATCTTGGTGCTAGAGCTTAAGTGACAAGTAAATGCACTGTGGGAGACAAGGAGTAAACCTGTCTCTCTGGTGATATTGGTTTGCTTGGAGTATATGTAAAAGGTGAAGTAGTTGCTCATGATTTCTGACTATGTCATAGACCTCCAGTTCGTGTAATTCATGTCAAGCGTAAGGATCAGCTATTTAGTTTTTTTGAGATGCTGTAATGATGGTGGTGATAAAAGACAAAGATTACACTAGGTTTCTATCTTATCAGCCATAAGATGACTGCTGAAATACTGTTCTGAACAGAACATCTGGCAAAAAATCTCTCTGGGTTAGGTGGGTTTTAGATTTAAGCACACAAGGAGGTTTGCATGCCCGTTCTCTAGCTCCTGGAAGTATTATTTCTGTGCACAGATTCATTTGGTTTGTAGTTTGTCCTGTTGTGGTGTGTGCTTATTAGCCATGGAACAACGGTGACATGTTGAAAGTCAGTACAGGAAGACTCTCCCTATCCCTTGTGCTTAGGCTGTTTTAGATGGTGCTTTTAGTGTCTAAACAACTCATGTGGAGGGTTCTCATCTGTATAAGCAAAGTTTTACCATAAGGGTATTCAGAGTTGCATAAAGAGGAAGAAAAAAAAAGAAGGGGAATTAGGGATTATTTAAGCGGTGTTTCTGCAGGAGACAGTGTGAATTTAAATTGAAAAGTAGAAACGGAAGTGGCTGATGACTCCTCCTAGATCTGGAAGTTTGGGAAGCCATGGTTGGAGTCTCTGCTCTTATTCATGGTTGTAGTTTTATTGTAGGAGTCATTGGAAGCCACTAACTGCAAAAAAGACCTACACTCTTGATTCAAAAAGTCTTTAAAAGGTCTATTAAAATTTAACATAAAATATACAAATTTCAGGTTTTCACTAGAGGTAATCATCCTGATTTGGATTTCACCTTGGCTCTGGCCAAATGTGAGAGACCAATACATAGTCACTTACAACCAGTGTAAAGGATTATTACATAAGGTTTTAGAGTTGAAGGCATATTTCAAAATATTTATTCAGACTTTCCTCTGATGTAGTGGAATTGAAGGATTCGAAGTTCTTTTGTCTAAAGTTTTGGGTTTTTTCAACACAAAAGTGTATTCACTAGTCAGTAAGCGCATTTGTTCTTTTTATTTCCAATTACTGCAGTTTATTCTGCACAAAGAACATAGAATGTGCAGTCCCATTGCAAGTATCATGCCTCTAGTGCCAGTGAAGTTTCCTTCAGGTAATAGTGATGTGCCTTGCCAGTTGTTTGAATGCTAGACTTGTGCAGAAGAATGAGGAACTTAATTCTTCAGTCTTCATTTGAAGGTTGAGATTAACAAAAGCCCATTTTCCATAAAATGTATAGCTGCCGACATTCTGAAACTGAAACTTTGTCTCATTTATGGTGATAAGACTTGTGCAAGGCAGGTTTTTTCATCCTCAGCATGCAGTACAATCATCCTGTTTTTGAAGGTTTGCATGTAGAGCTTGCTACTGAGATCCCTAAGCGCACACCCTACAGCTTCGTGGGTTGTTTTTTGGTTGGAATGGTTCCCTTGCTAAAGTGTCTGGCCAGAGACTGAGGAGTGCTTCACACCTTGTCAGTGAATAGCAGAAGGGTTGAGGTGGGAAGGGACCTCTTGGAGATCGTCTAGTACAACTCCCCCTGCTCGGAGCAGTGTCAGCAAGAGCAGGTCGAGCAGGGCTGTGTCCAGTTGCATTTTTAATATAAGTAACGACAGAGCCTCCACAACCTCTCCAGGCAACATTTTCCTCCTCCGTTCGTTCCCTTTGTACAAATTAGACCTAAGAGTGGAATAAAGTTTGACAATGAGAAGCTGTGAAGTTAGCTAACGTTTGTATAAACATGAATAAAAACCTGTTCTGGTTTCTGTTCTCATGAATGCCATCTTGTTTCATGACTTTTCTCACGAGGGAGATCTTGTTTCCATTGCTTTCCCCATGGCTCTATCTTTAAAAAGTTGCTGATGAGCACTCGAAAGTATAGGAGGTTCGTAACGACCAGAAGATGTCAGATTATGCGGAATAACCAAGGGAAGAAAAGAAATTACTTGCCTGAAGCGTGGTGGTTGAATTAATGGGTAGCATGCTCTTTCCTGAGCCTTCCTGGGGTGGATGCTTACAAACTTTCTTGTGTCATGACACCCTTTTGAACTTTGTGTTTCTCGCAAAGGGGATCGTGAGTGTGAAGCAACGAGAACGTGCAAGGCTTGGAATGGTCTGTGTGCAGGAGAAACAGCAGTTCTGTAGGCTGCCTGATTGAAAACACTTCTGTGATACAGAGTAACGTAACCTGTTCCAGCAGAGGCTGAATTGGTGCCAAATTAATTAGAATTTTGAAAATAATTCTAGTATGAGGGCCAGGAATCAATTTAAGTTATATTCGCAGAAGTAAATCCCTTAGGATTTCATCGTTTTTAGAGTGTGAAAATTATTAAACTGTTCCCTTTTTTATTCTTTCTTTCTTTTTTTTCCCTCTCTTTTTTCTTTCCTTTTTTCTTGTTTTGTTACGTCTTCACTGAGGTCTATGCTCTTCAGCATGTAGGCTCCCTAAGTGTCTGTAGTACATCACAGGTGTTTGCAATATTATTTGCTTGTACATAAAAACCTCTTTTGAATATTCTAAAATTATTTTATGGATAGTTCTTGAAATTATCCTCACTTTTCTGAAAGTAAAATCCATAGTTGTACTTTGTATGTTTGCAAGCTTCTATGGTTGTCTTTCCTCTTCAGAATCATGCCCAGGGAGGAAGAAAAGTTGTCCAGACTGATGAGTGGCGGAAAAGCTCTGTGGAGGAAAGGCTGGAATATTCTCTCATAAAGGTGAATCTCTGCAGAAAATTGTCCTATCCGTCGGGTCTCAGAGACTTGTTCTCAGCCGCTATTCTTTTAAAAGCTGTTAATTAATGATAGATTTAATGAATATATTTAATTAACTTTGATAACAGAGAAAATTGTGGTGTCTTTAAACTTCACAAGGTGAAGTCTTTGACTTCCGCTGGTATTGGTGGTAACGTAGTGCTTTGTACTTTCTAACATACTGCTTTTACTTTCTGGGAGGTTTTTTAGTCCTTTAACAGCACTATGCTGAGTGGCATTTGTGCTGAGGAAGCGATCTTTGAATGTTTGGTTTTCCTTATGGAAAACATTTTTACATGGTTAAGAAAAACAAACCAACCTGTTAATACTAGGGACTCTTGCTTTGAATAACTTTATGCGGAAGAACTGCAGTGCTCTATTTTCTAAGAAAACCTATTTTAAATATGCATTTGAAGTATTCTTAAAGACTAGCAGTGTTTAAAATACCTGTTTGTACTTTCATTGTGATTTTTTTCAAGGGAGAAGGCAACTAAATAAAAGTGGTATTACTAGCAAGATAAAAGCTGCTCATTTTTTCCCCCAGGGCATTGAGAAGTATGTCACGGCAGATACAGAAGAAGCAAGGTTAAATCAGGAAAAGTACCCTAGACCTCTAAATGTAATTGAAGGGCCTTTGATGAATGGCATGAAAATCGTTGGTGATCTTTTTGGTGCTGGAAAGATGTTTCTGCCTCAGGTAATGAGAAAATTGTTTCACATATTTTCCTATTTTGCAAGAACTAAGACCATTTTGTGAAAACATTGTAAGCTGTAGCCAAAACATTCTATACTGGCTGTTTTTTCAGATATAGCACGTGGATTAGGAAAATTCAGATACTGCTAAAGAGCAGCTCTGTTCTTTCTTTACTTTAGAACTTGACTTTATGTAGTTGTTGGTTTCCTTTCTTCCTGAGTGTTTTTGCTTTACTTGAAACACAGTTTTAAGTCTGATCCCATGAAAAAGAGCAAGAGAGAAAAAAGATCCAAATAAAAATTGCCATGTTTAGCACCTTCCCAGTCTGGGCTTGTCTGTAGCATCCAGTTCTGTTGCGCATGGTCTGGGAGGCTGCACCATGAAAGGGTCAAGTCTCGGCCCTCAGTCGAGCCAGCAGCCTGCTTCCACAGAATGCTCTGCAGAGCTGGAATCAGGGTTTGCAAATCAAGTTTTGTTTATTGTTTGAATGAGTACAAAAGAAAGCGATGAGAAATTTGAGCCTATTCCCATACCTGATCTTTATTATTTGTTTTGCCCCCTCTGTTTACCTATGCAGGTGATAAAGTCTGCTCGAGTGATGAAGAAAGCAGTTGGGCACCTTATTCCCTATATGGAAAAAGAAAGAGAGGAAAGGAGAGCCAAATGCGGCAGCGTAGAGGAAGAGGCAAGACACAGTCCTTTGTGTTGTGACTCTTGCATAGCATGCCTAAGCTGTTGTCACTGGTTTCCTGAAGGATGCCATAAGCCCTTTATACCGGTGTTACTTATTTCTTGTATTTTTGTAGGCACTTCATTCAAGTGCTACTTATTTATGGTACTTTATGACAAATTTTGCTGTTTGCTTCTACTGCTTCTGCCCTCAGTGAACTATGAAACTTCCTTTTGCATGTTCAGAGCCTGTTACTGTGTTTTTCATTCAGCTCATCCCTTCCCTCCCCACTAGCCCTGTCCACTGTCCCAGCTATAAACAAACCAAATTCTTCCCTCATTTTTCTTCCTAGTTGTGACTTCAAGACCTCTTGGCATGATAAAACAGTGTGCTCATTTAATTTGCAGCCATGACCAAGTTACAGGGGACAAGTGTTTATGAAAACAGGGTCTGTATATAGTTATCATTTCATATATGTTTTTCTGCCAGTTTCTGGAGTCTGCTTTTTATGTAATATATAAGAAATATATTTAATTGAAAATATCCAGTGATTTTCAGATCCTTGTGGGCCTTTCCTTGATAGTATTTTCTGTTTCACAGTCATCAGTAGGTGATGCCTGAGAAGAGTTTCATCAACTACCTGTGCATATACTTGAAGTAATTTCTCCCAAATTTGGTTAATGGAGTATGTGACAGGAGCATTGAAAAATGATGACATAGGATGGCCCTTGTTTCTCCATACTGACAAGATTCTATTCAGTAGAAAAGAGAGTTGAGATGAATTGGACAAAATCCCCTTTTAAATATTTATGTCTTCTGTTTCCTACAGTATTTATAAGATGCTTACAGTTTTGGTCATTATATTTTTTTTTCTTCTCTTGTCTTTAACTGACTCATTTAGGTTTGATGTTTACATTTACTTTTCTGTAGTCCTGTGGAACCTTACCTTGTCTTCATAAGGTCTCAGAGACAATAGCTATTATCAGAAGCTGGTATTTAACACACAAAAAAAAGAGTAGCAGAATTTCTTTAAACTGTAATATTTGTGTATTTCTTTTGGTTTCCCTTCTATGGATTTTTGAATAGTTCCTAATTTTTCCCTTGAAATCATCTTACTCTATATCGTTCCATTTGCTGGGATCTGTTGTGTGATTGTCCAACATAAATTTAATGCATACAGCAAATAACTTAGAAAGAAAAATGACCTGATAGTCAAACCTGACGTAATGGACGAAGAAGAATGCCTAGTCTCTTTTCCCAAAGATGCGAAGGTGTCTCCTCTCCAGTATTTCAAGTGGATCTGTTCTCTGGCTGTCATGAGTCACCTTTTTATGTGTCATCTCTCCTGCTCATGCTGTTCTTTTTTATTTTAATTCAGATGACAGTGCCGCAATTTGGCACCTTCTGGTTTGTTCTGATGTTATTTGAAGTCCGTGAAAATCATTACTGCGTTGCTTCCAGGAGCATCGGATTAGGATCTACTGTGAACCCTCTAGCACTTAATTCTCTGTCTATAAAGAAGTGAAGTTGAATTTGAGAGGTTCTTAAAAAGTATGGCAAGCACTGTGAGGAGACTGTGAGATATTCTGTGTGGGTGAGGAGAGCAGGATGGAAAAAGTAGGGCTTCTGTCCTTCTGCTTCCTCTGCCTTCAGCTGGGCAAGGGATGTAGTGCCTTCCTCTTCAAAAAGACGTTGCTACTTTATATAGAATTGATGAGAGAGGAAAAAGCAGCTGCAGCTATCTCCAAAGTTAGATGTTGACTTGAAGGAAAGTGATTTGCAGACTCTGGTATCTGATCCGTCTGACGTGACCCAGGCTACTGTAACCTCCAGGGCAGTTTTTGTCACAGACTGCCAGGAAACGCAAAGCGTTGATATTTGCATTTGAGGATAAGTAGCTGTGGCTGTGGGTCTCTGTCAAGATTAAAAAAAAACAACAAACCCTTTGGATGTGTGCCCAGAACTTGAGGACCTCCTTGCTTGAGACAATTGAAATCACAGTGTGCCTTAAATAGGGTTTCTTTAAAACAACATGTGCTCTGGCCCACGTTGTTTGCGGTCCAGCACAGATTTTCCTTCTCATGTACAAATTAAGTATTTTTTTCATCTTGGATATCAATCACTAGTTAAATCATCAGTAGTTATTGGGTATATGTGTAGAGCAGCACTTTCTGTTCTTCCCCCAGTCCTTGATTAATCTCTTTCCCCAGTTTTCTTTTATGTTCCAGCAGTATATTGTCAGCTGCAAATTTTTTTACTGATGTACTGAGATGACTGACTTACAGACAGAATCACAGAATCACAGAACGTTAGGGATTGGAAGGGACCTCAAAAGATCATCTAGTCCAATCCCCCAGACCTCCATTTTGCCTTCTCTGTTCCCCAGTCTTCTGTAAAACAGGAACACTGGGGAGACTATAGAGTTTAGTAAACAGCAGCATTGGTGGGGATCCAGGGATTTTATTCAACAATTATGTTAGGACCATGGGAAGTGCTAGTGTAATATAGAAAGTTTTTTTTTCCTCAAGAAAATTGCAACTGCAGAAGGCAATGAAGATGCATGAAGAGAGAGTTGGTACTGTCCAGAAATACAACATGCTTCATAGAAGGATCTAATTCTCCAGTGCTACCATCTGCAAAGGAGATGAGATAGTGGCCAGAAAAATATTTTGCAGTTTCACATAGAATATGTTTAGGTTTCCACTTCATTTAAATTCTGTGTGATTCAAGTAGTCTGTTAGAGGCATCTGATCCTGCATCAACTCAGACGTGGCACTGTGATAGCCTGGAGCTGCTCCAGGTGCCAACACTTGATTTTACAGCTAAAAATGCATTTCAGGGGCCTAGGTCTGGCAGGGAATCACTGTGGGGAGTTCTGCTGCTGCCATGCTGGTCTGAGCCCTTTGTCAGGGCTGGATGCTGTGTAGCCTAGGACCAGTCTGTGACAGTGCAGCTTCCCTTCTTTAGGAGAACCTTTTTCCAGGCTGTTTCTTCAGCTTGGGTAGTTGGAAGTAGCCTGATCACTGCACTGAAATGTGTCCCTTGCTATTCACGTTGCATTAAAAATTAGTCTTCTCTGCTTTTGCTCATTCCTCACATTCTTGTCAGTGTTGCATTGAAAAATCATTCTTGATGCACAAACAGGCATGTGATTATGAGTGTTCGTACCCTTTTGTTCTAAACATTTAATCTATTTAAATTCTTTATTGGTGAGGTTTATATTTGAAGCAGAGGTACATTAGGAGTTTAGTTATTGCACTGCACAAAATGCCACCTAGATCTGAATTTTTTTTATTGGCTATTTTGTTTTTTTTAAAACACAGATATTTGAATAACATGCACGCAATTTGCAAGAATAATTCTTGCACAATTTTTTGTTACCTGGATCTTTTAAAATGATTTCCAGTATTGACTATATTACCTCTACTATGCTTTGCATTTGCTTGTACTATAGGAGTCTCAGTCATGGATTGCACTGTTGACGGATCTGTGCAAACATACTGAGCTTCTGATTAATTTAACATCATTCTGATAACTTGTGTTATTTGTTCAACCTTCAGGATCCTTACAACGGTACAATAGTACTAGCAACTGTGAAAGGAGATGTGCACGATATTGGCAAGAACATTGTGGGAGTCGTTCTGGGCTGCAACAACTTCAGGTAAACAGGCTAAGGTGAGGTAGCTGGGAACACAGCTGTATAAGGCTGCCTTATTGGGCTAGCTGCAGCTGTGGTGATAGCAGAAGTGAGCTTTTGTAGGGGACTGTTCTCTGTTCCCCAGATGGCGACTGGAAATGCAGATTATACCAGCTATTACGATGGGGAGGCAAGAGAGAGTATAGCCTCCTACTTTAATAGGCTTTTTTTTCCCCAATAAATTGGCATCTGAGGTGAAATCAGTTTAACAACAACTGAAACATAGATGAGAGCATCAACTTTTGTATTTGTTTTATGTAAGGTAAATATAATAAGTATGCTGTCTCCAATGTGTAAGTATGTCTGAAGAAATCAGATACAGCAATTGTAGTAGGTAAGACTACATGTGGGTTCTGTGATGGGGAAAAAGGGAGTCTTGCAAGATTTGAATGAGCCTTTTAATGTTTTTCAAGCTATTTGTTCACTGTGAGGTTTTAAAAACTTGCTGGGGCATGTTTTTGTTAAATAAAAGATGAGATTCTTACCCTGTTTCTGAGCTTCGAAAGACAGAACTTCATTAAAAGGCAGCTCTTCCAAGGGCTGTGGACACGCAGGAGGGTTGGCAATGAGTGGTCACATTTTCTGTAAGAGCCCTTGGTCGAGTGTCTGTCAGATGTTGCACAAAGCTGAACCTGCATGGGAGCTCAGCCTCACCATTCATTCCTTGAGTTTTGTTTTTGACTGAGGGCAGTAATTTGCTCTATCTAGAAAGAGCCAAAATTTTCTCTTTATTTTAAAACACAAAGGATTGAAGCCAGTAGCAGTGCTGTGTATATGCAGTGTGTTCCATTTCATTATCCCTTGAAAATTCTGTCCGTTGGTTTTAGGCTTTATTTAGACTTACTGAACTGAAGCTGTCGTGTTTTCTGTCATCATGAGTGAGAGTGAGGGTGAATGAAGCTAGCAGACTGGAGTGGCTTACTTGGAAAAATTAAAAACCTTGGCAATGGCTAGGGTTAAGAGGAATAAAATGCTAGAAGAGGAAGTGCAGCATCTCATTTCATAAAATGTATGCTTTTATAAGACAAAAAAACCTTTGATGTGAATCCTCTTATGTTCCTGACATAAGATATGAAGTTGACAAAACCTTTTCGTGTTGTCCAAGTAACTCCAGAAGTGTTGGTTAGCCCTGGTAGGCAGCTAAGCACCACGCAGCCATTAGCTCCCTTCCACCCCCTGCCCGGTTGTGTCTGCTCCCCACCTCTTGTGCACCCCTAGTCTGTTCCCTGGGGAGTCAGAGAGGACCAGAGAAGACCTTGATGCTGGACAAACACTGCTCCGCAGTAGTTACAACATCAATGCGTTACCAGCATTGTTCGGGTCACAAATCTAAAACATGGCACCATAGCAGCTGCTGTGAAGAAAATTAACTCCATCTCAGCCAGACTCAGTACAACTACAAAAAAAGTAAAAAAAAAACACCAACAAAACCAAACAAAAAACAAAAACATAAAAAAACCAACAAAAAACCACAACAAAAAAGCCTCTTGCAGTAGATAAAATTCAAGTATGTCATCTGGAACTCTGAAGTATTGAAAATCTGGCTGCACCTGGAGGTATTTCTTATTTTAAAATTCCCAACAGAGGTCTTAAGAGAAACAAACAAAAATCTCAATTCTAACTTCAGTTTTAGGTCAGTCATTTACAGTAAGAGCAATGTATTTGCCCTTTAGCAGACATTTAACCTGGTTTTTAAAGAATCTTGTGTCATCTCGCTTCTTTTCACAGAGTTATTGATTTAGGAGTCATGACTCCATGTGATAAGATATTGAGAGCTGCTCTTGAGAACAAAGCAGGTATAGATTTCATTGGTATTCCTGAATTGTTTGATTTTAAACCCCACTAGCATTTTTTATTGCAACTCATTGCATTCCTGTGCTGTCTATAATTTGATCAGACTATCTTCAGATAAATCAGAACTTTTACGGTAGTAATTATTTAGTACTTGGCACGTCCATGAAGCTTAGCCCAAGGAACTGAAATCCTGTATCAAAAGGACAACTCCAAGCGAGATATTTTAATATTTGTTTTACAGATGGATAAATGGAGACTTAGAAAGGTTAAATAACTTTGTGCTGGGTCTTAAATCAGTGAAAGAACTTGGCATTCAACCTGCCAAATCCCTGAGTGTGAATTCAGGAGTGAATTATTCTAATAAATAATGAGCTTTCTGTAACAAGTTACAGTTGCTTTGAAACAGTCTGATGCACCTTTGAAAAGATGAATTGGGTGGAACACAGGTGATGAAGTTTGAAAGCGTTTGTTGTTTCTAAGAGCAGAGCTTATAATTATTTTTTCTGATTTCCTTCCTCAGAGCCAAACTTCTGAGGTTTGAAGCTTGCTAATCAGAAGTACTGTATATTTATTGCTGAAACTAGAGCAGTAGGTGTTCAGCAGCTGTGAAGACGGTTTGAGAAATAAACTGAGGATTTGGAATCACTTTCATTCTTGGAAAGCTTTCACTTTCTAATTAGGTCAAACCTTGCTTCTAGAGTAGCAGCTACCCTGTTTTTTATCTCACTGTTTTCTATCTGAGATATTAAGCTATCTGATGTATGAAATAAATGCTTTCTCTAATAATTTCTGTGTCTTTCTGGAGCGGATTTACTAAACTTTTTGTGTATGTGTGTTTGTGAATTTGCAATAGATATAATTGGCCTCTCTGGTCTCATCACCCCTTCTTTGGATGAAATGATTTTTGTCGCCAAGGAAATGGAGAGATTGGCAATAAAGATTCCTTTGCTGATTGGAGGAGCAACTACTTCTAAGTAAGATATCTTGGTTGGGAAGATGGGGAATGTGTACGAAAATAGTGTTAACCAGGGAAAAAGAATATTTATAGCCATTTCTCTCTCCCTTTTCCTCACTTTACCCCAACACACGTATTGGTATGTATATACTTAAGACTGAATGTTATTTCTTGTATCAAAAGTCCTAGAATATAGAGGTAAAATGTAATTGGGACACAACAAATAATGGACATCTTAAGCATTTCATTTTTGTGAGTGTTACGTATTTGCAAGTGTATATTGTATGTAGAAGTATTTCCTTCCAAAAAATTCACGCACAGATGCATATAGATACAGGTCTGTTCATGTGGGAGGTTGAGTGATCTGTTTCGATTCACCAGAGCATTCTGAAAATGCCAGATTTTGAGACTAGCAATAGCCATGTTGACATCAGGACCTTTTGAGGAAGTTAATGGATCTTCCTGGATCACAGCTCAGCACTGGGCTGGGGGGGGTTGAGCCCCCAGTCCTGCTTCCAGCGGGCTAATGGGGATAAAGTCTAGCTGCTGGCCTTGAAGTAGTTACCACTTTGCTTTTGATAGACTGAGCTTCTCTGTTGAGATCTTGTTCTGTCAGCTTCACTCAAATGAAATAATACAGCTGCTATGATGTCCTGAAGACCGATGTTGACAGCTCACTGACACCACCGGCTATTACCATTGTCACAAATGTGTTTTAGGCATGTAACGGCCTTGGGTCATGCCTTTCTAACTGGTTTATGGACAGTAAGCTTCAGTAGGTGACAGCTCAGAGGTAATTTCTTGCATAACTAGAAGCTGTTGGCAGCATTGCTCTCTATCAGAGCGGCACATGTTGCAGCACAACTATCAGCTCAATGTATTCTGTGTTTTTTGCCTTAGCAAATTGTCCCATCATTTGACAGACAGTGAAAAGTACAATCACGGCCATCTTTACTGGTCCTGTAGCTATAATGCAGGGTTAAATGTATCCTTTTTTCTCCTTCTCTGTTCGAGTCTCGTTTTCTATGGCTTTGATACTGAGAACAAACATGGGGGTATTTTACTTTAAAAAAGAAAGGGGGAGGGGTAAGGCTTTACTGTAAGTGGTGATCTTCAGATCTTTGTATTGTTTGTGCAGAGGGTATTGTGGCCTAGTAATTGATGTCAAATAACTGGCATCAAATGATATTGTAGAACTTATTCACAGAGATTATTGTAGCCAGCAGCAAGGCAACACTAGTTTTACCCTTGCATGTGGAAATGATTGAAGAATATATGTATGATTTTTTTAATAAATAATTTTATTTGTATGAACTGCATATAAACGTACACTTAAGCATATGCCTAGACACATACAGTTTCTATAAAATGTAAGTCAAGTAAAGGTATTCTTTATGAAGACTGAATTTATAACATATATTTAATTTTACTTCTGCAGTCTTTAGTTTAACATGTGTATGTATCGGGGTGCTCATGAAGGATCATCTGCACTTTTTCTCTGTGATAAGTAGATGTTGGTATCTGGAATGAAGAGACCATAAGAGCTTGGAAAGGTGGAAAGTGAGGTTAGTTTGAAGGAGAGAGAGGCTGGATTTTGCCTACCAAATCTACATAATAGTTTCTTCAGAACTTACATAACGATGATGTTTGCATTCTTACTGTACAGCTTTGGTAAATTCAAATGCTGACAAATAATGGTGACAGTTCTGTTGTGGTAATGTTTATTTTTTTAAAAATACAAAAATTAGTATGGACGAGTTGATACAGTGCCACTGTAGGACTATGCCCTGTTTCCTTTGTTTCTATCAAAATAGAAGATACAATATATTTTTTAATTAAAAAAAAAGAGCTGCCAAGATCAAAAGTGCATCGCCTAGAAGCAAATTAAGAAGATCCTGGAGAGTTGGTTACACAGCTGTGCTGCACAGTCATCAGAAACCTCCATGTCCAAGTGCTTTAAATATTTGGCAGAACCTGAAGAAAAAGGAGATCCTGTCTTTGCTGTGGAAGATCACTTCCTGGGTTCTGGTTTAAATTAATTCAACAAATGCTGTTTGACCTTAGCATTAAAGAAAGCAAACAGCTTTGGCCTCCAAGGTCTGGGCTCCTGCTCTTGCTGGTGCAGTTCGCCAGGGCTCGGCAGCAGAGGCAGGCAGCTGCACTTCACGGGGTAGCTTAGACCTCAGTTCAGGACTCCAGACTTTAATTTGATCCGCAAAGGACTCTAATATAGGAGTGATTCTTTGTATGCTGAAGTATTTCCATGAGGACTGGATCTGAGTAAATGCTAAATAATTGGATGAATTGGGAGGTATGTATGTGAATGACTTGACTGACCAAGCAGGTGCAAGTTTGTAATATTTATTGACCACTGGCAGAATTTCTTCAGGTGAGTAGAGAGCTTGTGCCTCCGGCTTTGGAGCATCATAGAAATGGAATAATCATCTCTGAAATATGTTAATGCTAATGTGGGAGGGGAAAATATAAGATGAGCAAGAAAGATTAAGAAAAAACTGTTATTATTGGGCTTAGTTTGGAACATTCTCACTGAAACTTTCTAAGACTCAGACTAATGAGCTGCTGATTTTCAGTCAGCTGGTAAGAGTGAGGGAATGTAAGTTGGCACATCATTTATGAAGCATTCTGATACTCTGAAGAAAAGTATTTGTGTACCTGTTATTAAAATCTTTGTTTAATCATCCATGCGTAGCAGATGGATGAATTGCTTTCTTCTTTTGAAGTTCTGGTCTATGCATTAAGTCAGGATTTATTTTGCTGGGGGTTTTGTCTGTTGTGTTTTGGTTTTGGTTTTTTTTTTTCAGTTGTGAAATGCTCACTCTTTTTCTTTTTCATTTAAGAACACACACAGCTGTTAAAATTGCCCCACGATATAGTGCTCCTGTAATTCATGTCCTGGATGCATCCAAGAGTGTTGTGGTTGTAAGTTCTAAATTATAGTTTCTCATCCATGCAAAAATATGTGCCCTGTTTTTCTGTTGTACCTCTCATCCTTTCCTCCAAGGCTTAATGTTGTAGTAGAAGGTTGAAGAGGTACGACAGATACCAGTTTCTAAACTACTATTGATTCAGTTATTTTTTGCTGCCACGTGGTTATGACATCTGACTTGACATGTCAATTATTGTCACTGGATATCTTTATTTAAATGCCCATTTCTCTAGTGAGGCTGACATGATTCACTCTTGAGTCCTTGACTGTAGTTTTTGAGATGTTCTACAGTGAAGAGTTGATGGGGATAGATGTGATCTGCTATTCTCTCTATTTTGGATATATTTCAGATATGTTAGGGATATGGCAACATTAGTACTATAACTGGAAAGAAGTAGGCCAATTTGTGTGAGTTTCTACAACTATTCAGTCTCTCAAGTCTTGGAGTCTCGGGTCTTGCCAGAGCCAGACTTGGCTTTGCTAATATTACCTGTGTGGTGGGGCAGTGCTCTCAGTAATAATCATGTTCTTAAATATGTGTTGAACCTAGCTTGTGAATTAGTGGTAAAGCTTAGTGTAGCGTTGTCAAGTGGCATTGAAAACAAGTCTGAAAGACAGATAACATAGTCTGAAGTTCATACTCTGTCCTTACTACGGTATGTACTCAGTGCTTTCTCTTTACTTTTTTCCAGTGCTCCCAGCTCTTAGATGAAAGTGTAAAGGATGATTTTTTTGAAGAAATAGTAGAGGAATATGAAGAAATTAGACAAGAACACTACGAGTCTCTCAAGGTACACCTGTAATTGCTTTAGCTTCTTTTCTTGTTTGAAGCGGATGGTGCTTGCCTCATTACTAGCTCTGGTTCAGCTCCTTATGAAGACCTTCAGGTATATTTGTACTGATTTAAAACATTGAGTAGAATTGGTGGAAAACTTCCAGAAGTGTTTATGAAATCAAATTTTCTAACTAGGACAGTTCTGCAGGAGTTCTTAACACATGCTTGGGAAATGCTTGATTGTCCTCAGTGGGCAATCAGTGGTGTTAAGGACACCTCCATGGAGCTGGAGATCACATCAAGTTAACCACCCTACAGGAGACCAGCGCTCTCCTGGAGCGGTAGCTGGAAACAGAGAGCTCCAGCAGAGTCACTGAAATGGTACTGGTTGCTCTTGCAGGCACACTGTTGAATATTTTACATCACCATGCTTTCCTGACATGTTCATATTGTTTAGGTTGGAGATCTGAGAGGTTTCAAAGTTGAGAGCTGAAGCTGTCATTTTAGGAAAGGGAAGAGGAGGAGGCAATGACATGTGGAGATGGTCTGTGCAAATTAACAATGGGAAACAAATGACACACAACTCCTCTGAGGCTGTCTCAGTAAATCAACACAGAAGCAAGCTGGAAGTCATCTGGCTTTTACCTGGTCTCTTGATAAAGAAAGATAAAGCTTGAGGCCTCCTGATGAGGACATTTGGCTTGACCAAGTTTAAGACTGCGCAGGGAACCAGTCCACTAAGCCGAGATCAGCAAGTGTAGCACTGCTCTAAGCAGAGGCCTGCAGGGGATTCATGTGCCTTACTGAAGATGGTGTAAATTTCCTGTGCCTTTCAGAAAAGCCAGTAATTTGCCCTGAGGCAGTCACTGGTCAATCAATGTGGTGCTGTCACTGCAATCCAGCCAGTAAGAGAATATCTTGCTGTACCTGTATTTCCATGTCATTTGAAGTAATAAAGGAACTGCACATGTAGAACAAAGGAACGAGAAATCTTGTAGCCTGCTTTCATTAGAAGTCTACAGGGAAACATATTGGCAAGGTTGTGGTATAATCTTACCTTACACTTGTGAACTGGGAGTTGTTGGAACTGAAATTGTCTGTTACCAGATTTGTCCCAAAGACCATTTTGAGTGGAAGTCTACCACCAAGTCAACAGTTAAGAGTTTATCTGTCTGAAAGATGGCTGGCTTTGGGAAATTAACCTTTATGTTCATACAGGAAAGAAGATACTTGTCTCTACAGCAAGCTAGAAGAAAAGGTTTCCACCATGACTGGATATCAGGCCATAAACCAGGTCAGTTTAAATTTTGTTGTTTGTAGTTGCTGTGCCCTTCATTTATTTTATGTATATATTTTATTTATATTTTCAATCAGATTATGCATCATTAAACTTCATGCTGTAGTAGTGTAACCATTTGAGTGAATTGGTGTCTGAGCAGAGAGATTTTTTTTTTTGGCATAAATTTGACCATTCTGTTTCTGCTTTATATTTTTCATAGTACATTTAAAAAATTAATAGTTAATTAAAAAATTGGAAAAAAAAAATCCTAAACCAATGCAGTACCCATAACACCATGTAATCAAAGATGAGTCTAATGCCTGCTTTGCAAAATAACGTCAGACTGGCTCATTATAATGCGAAGCTTTGTGTGTTAGGGAACACACATTGTGATACGGTATTTTTATTGAATTCCACCTGACGCTTTCTCCTGCCCTTCCCCCGTGAGTTTCTAAACCAGTTTGGTTTGGGTTGGTTGTTTTTTAAATCAGAGACTAGAAGTTTCAATAGCATTCCACAAGAAGTTGCATCCTGCAGTGACATTAACACTTCACTGCTTTCTGTCGTTTCATTTACAAGACTCAACAAGATGCTAATTCTCAATAGCTCACCTTAACAAAGGTTGTGCTAAGAAGTATTGAACTGCATAGACAAAACAACTGCAAAGCTTGTGGCTACGTAACATTGATTCACTTGTGCACATGCATCTCAACAAGCGTGTGATGGTTGCAAAAGTTCTTCTAAATTACATATTAATTTACAGGCATATTCTGAAGTGCCATAGCGTGTAGTATGTGTGTACAGAAAGTGTTATTTGTAAATATGAAAGGTAATGCCCACAAAATACGTTAGGTATTGATGAGTATGTTTTCTTGGTCTGCTGTTTTGGCCCATATTTCGGCCAATGAAGTAAGTTCAGAAGTCCAACAGCTAATAAGTGTTGACTTATATGAAAGAAGGCCTTATATTTTTTTATTTCAACTTTATATGCCTTTTACACCTATTTTTTTTAATGACATTGTAAGTGTAGAGTATGGTATGACATGGGAACAGTATGGCCATGAGAATTCTGAGACACTTTGGAAGAGGTCATTTGCAGGGTTGGAGGCTGGTGAGCATCAGTTATGCTGCTCGTGTAAGAGCGATATTAAATTATTTTCATCATGTCAGATTGTACTTGATTCCTACAGTTAAACCAAAATTCATTGGCACAAAAGTGTTTGAAGATTACGACCTGAAGAGGCTGGTAGAATACATTGACTGGAAGCCTTTCTTTGATGTCTGGCAACTTAGGGGAAAGTATCCCAACCGAGGTTTCCCTAAAGTCTTTAATGATAAAACTGTCGGTGAGTATTGAAATTGCATTTACTTCACGTAAATAATCCTAACGGACCTGCCATGCTTCATTAAGGTTCTGAATGTTTTGAAATACATAGGGATAGTGAAAATAGATGGAAACCTGGTGTCACTGAAATCTGTTTAAAGCAACACTCATTGAACCAAGTGTTGGCATGTGAGGCTGAAATGTAAATGGGGACCTGTCAAAACACAGGGAGGTATTTTAATGACAAAAAATGGCAGCAGAGCACTTTTTCTGTCTGTGTCCCTGTTGGGGGTGAAGATAGCAAAAGGGCTGTGTCTGCTTTTGAAACTCCTCAGTAGGTCTTGAAATACCTGATGAAAATGCAAGGGTGACACTGAAATCCATGTTCTTGATCTGATGTAGGTGCACACACGTTTTCTGCTGCTTGTTTTATTCTGCATCCTCTGCCTCTACTAGAATGGTGCTGGCTGAGATGCAGGGTTTTTTTCATTATATATGTTGTTACAGCTGCATAGACATAATCGTACTATTATCTCTGCGTTTGCTGTAGCTGACAGATTGCTGCAGTCATCAGAGAATTATGTGGAAGATGAATCAGTCTTCAGCAATTCTTAAACCCATTTGGCCAGTTGCAAAAACTTGCATTTTCTAAAGGGTTCTCTCTTTTTTTGATAGGTGAAGAAGCAAAGAGAGTTTATAATGATGCTCAAAATCTACTGAAAACATTGATTAATCAAAAGAAATTACAAGCCAGAGGTGTGGTTGGGTTCTGGCCAGCTCAAAGTGTTCAAGATGATATTCATTTATATGCGGTCGAAGAGGCAGTGGGATCTGCAGAACCAATAGCAAAATTTTATGGATTGAGGCAACAGGTACAGTAACAGAACATCTGTTAAATAAAGTGATCCCCCCCGCCTCCCCCCCCGAATTGCAGGAATGTAACAAAAGCACCTATTAAAATCTCTGCAGAAAATGGTGGTTGTCATCTGTCTGCAGCCTTTGGCTTGCCATTTCTTTCAGTAATAACAAGACCTTGTTAGTGATGACTCAGGTATTTGTGTTGTAGCATTTGTAGCATTTTGCATTGTAGTAGATGTACAAAATGCTTTATAGATTTGACACCTTTGGGTATGATGTGCATTTCCTGTCTTCATTTTAGTATTTGATGTCATAAAGACTGCTCTATAAATTTGTCACGCAGATCCTGTGTGCTAAGTTAGAACCTAATGAACCTTAATTCTGTAATAATACACCTGGCTTCTGCCTTAGATGAGAGATTCTGTTTGAATGTGCCAAAGGTTAAAAACACCTAAAATTAAACTACCTGGAAAATCTCAATTGAGATAAGTGATTTTGATAGTATTAATTTTTATGTAAAATTCCCCATATGAAGAGGCAGTTTAGAAATAGTTGGCTGCTAATTCTGATTGAGAAAGTCATTATTTTAAGTATTCCTGCTTGAATCATACTTCCCTAGATTTGCATTTGTTTTGATAGATTGAACATTTTCAAGATACTCTGCCTCTCTTTCTTCCTTGCCTTCTGACTCTGCTTCTGCATAGTTCACATATTCAGAGTCATCAAACATGGTGGAAACAAATTTAACAAATTTAAACTTAGTTGTTCTGGAGTACGGTGTTCTATGAGGCCAGCCCTGTGCCACCATGGCAGTATCTCTGTCTCAGTTCCCTGGAAGAGATGACTTGTTGCGTGGAGATGGATCTCGTGTACCTGGACGATCCATGGCAGATGTTTATAAAAACTGTTCCCACAGGCGTTCAGGCAGGGCTGCTCCGGGGCCTTACTGCCTTGTTAAACGTTTTGATATCCTGTGTAAATCAAGTTTACTACCAGTTCTTTTCCTGGCCTTTTCCCAGGGCCTTCCCAAGGAGAATATTTGATCTGATATTCTTCTTGTAATGGTTTTTATTACTGGAATACTGTTATTTTCCTTAGTCTTTTTATCTTGTATCTTGCCAGTTTATTCAGGCTTTTCTCAAAGGTTACAGGCATGAGACTCTGTGCTGCTGTGGGTACTGTTCTTCTGGACTCTGCGTATTTTAGCTGCGTCTCTCTCAATCTGGTGCACGTAGTTATTCAGCAGAGGTATCACCAGAGCAAAGCACAGAAGAGAATTATTGGCTCCTGTTTCTTACATAAAATGTTCCTTTCAGTACACAGAGTTCTTTCTGTGACATTGGCACTATTAGGGATGTGATGTAAATCTAGAATTTGGAGTTGCATTTAGTATTTTCCTTAACTGTAATAATTACATAAGAACTTTAAAATTAGCATAGATTTCACCTGTGTGGAAAAAGGACATTTCTTCGCTTTTATGGTACTTTCTGTAATCTAGTAGGTTATAGAAACAAGGGAAACAGTTGACCATTTTTCTTCGGTTTTTTGGGGGTGGGAGTGTTTTGTTTGGTTTGTGGGTTTTTTTTTTTAATCCACATTTGGGAGTGGGTAGAAAGCATTGTTAAAATGTCGTTAAATAAGAAAACTTGGAGAGCAATCTTCAGTGAAGTGATAGCCATGCAATAACTTGTAAAGCTGCCCAACTTACAGGGACATAAAAGAGCTGTGCCACTTTTTAAACAGAGTTGTTCCCACAGTAGATATGCTGGTATGATACTCAACTGTCTTAACTTCTTGCTAGGCGCCATGGCCAGCATTCACTCACCTCTTTCTAATCCTTTTTTTCCATTTTTGGGAAAAGGATCCAGCCAGCGGGATATTTCCCACTTGTGTAAATCCACTTGAATTTTGCTTGGGATCCAGCTTTTCAGATGTGATAGATGCATTTTGTTTGTATTTGTGTGTGGCTGGTGTAAACGTGCACCCTGGGGATGTTTTGCCTGGATGAAGGAGCACAGGGTTTGTAGTACAACAAAGCAGGAGTGTTTATAAACACTTGCAGCCACTCTAAATTGGGGGTTGCTGCAGAATTCTGCAGTTTGCATAACTGGGACACAAACCATCAACCATCGGTTTGCTAACAAAAGTGGAACCTGAGTGCTAGAGATGGAAAATTCCTGCTCTTACGCAGTGGCTGGCACAAGAGTGTTCTTTCTTTTGTAATGATTTGTCTGCAAAATAAGCTGTTAAATCTTCGTAGCTGTAAATGGAAGTAAAACATCTCTATATATGTGTTCAGCACAGCATCTCTCTCCTTTTGACATTTTGTTCTTCAGTGATCCAAAAACCCTCAGAGTAAGGAGGGTTTTTTCTTTGAATTCAAGAAAGCCATCAAGGCTCAAAGACTGGTTAGGTTTTTGTCAGAAATGCCTTAAGCCCTTTAGTCTTAATACTGGTCTTTAGATATAGTGCACTAACACTTCATACATTTTTAAAATGTTCTGATTAATTGCATTGCTTTTGTTGCTTTAGGCCGAAAAGGACTCTGCCTGCACAGATCCCTATTACTGCCTCTCTGACTTCATTGCACCGCGGGATTCTGGCATTTGTGACTACTTGGGCCTGTTTGCTGTGGCCTGCTTTGGTGTAGATGAGCTATGCCATGAATTTAGGAAACAGGACGATGAATACAACATCATAATGGTGAAGGCTCTCGGTGATCGGTTGGCAGAGGTATGAGGTTTTATCGCATGTTTCCTTGCAAATTTTCTGACTGTGTACTGGATTTGACAGGTTGCTGTTCCAAGTGTTAGCATAAGATTAGGCTGTTGCCTGTAGTGTGTGCTCTGTGTTAAATCTGAAAGTGAACCGGTTCTGCTGGAATTGCTTTGAGAGGAGAGTCGTCTTCTGGGCCAGGGGGACTCTGCTATCCGTGCCTTCCAGCTGCAAAAACATCTCGGCTCTTTTTATGAGGGTTTTGTTGAGTAATAGAATTTAGTATATTTTAAAATGAGACTGTTTAAAAAGAACTACCTTTGAATCTTGTTTTATCTACATGAGAACGTGATAGACTGGCTCTTAAAAATGTAAAAAAAAATAAATAATAAAAACGGTTACAAAATGCTCTTAAAGCTGTAACCAAAGTGGTTTAGAAGATGCTGTCCCTTCCCTCCTACCCTTCTGTCTCCACCTGCCTGCCCTCATGCATGCACCTAAGTAACCAATGTTAAAATGTACAGCAACTTTGGTGCAATGCAAACAGGGTTAGCTCTAGTGGTGTACTTCAAGCTGTAATAAGAGTTTCAGAATTTATTATTAGATGCCATCTAAAGACACTAACTGAAGTGGAAATTTCTCCTGAAAGTAACCATTGCTGGGAAAATAGTGTAAGCTGTAAGAGCAGTTAAGAAAAGCTGTTGCCCACTTTGAGGTAGAGGAAAGGTCCTCTGCTAAACAGAGCAGCAGCACTTACATCTGATACTGGCATGGATGTGAGAATGATGAGGCCTTCCATAGCCAGACCTGGACGAGATACCCAGGCAGTCAAGACCTAATGACTCCAGTGCTATAATGATGTATCACCACCATATGTTAATGAACTTCCAACTTTTCTGGTCCACATCTTTGCCTCTTCGAGTATGTAGGATTTTAAAGCGGGACAACAAAAAAAAAACCCAACCAACCTCTATCTACCAATCAGAGAAAAAAAACTAAAACACTTGAATTGGGAAAAGAAGCATTCTGTGTATATTTTAATGCTATCAAATTTCGCAGCTATGGTAAAAGTCCCCTTAAAAATTAAAATAGGAGTGGAGAGGAAATATCTATCATGTCTGTCTTCATCGAACAGCTACTGCATCAGTCTCCACAAGTTTTTAAAAAAAATAATATCTTTGCACTCTATTCCCAGGCATTTGCTGAAGAGCTCCATGAAAGGGTTCGGAGGGAATTCTGGGCTTATTGTAGTACGGAGCAGCTAGATCTCTCTGACCTACGCAGAATTAAATACGAGGGAATTCGCCCTGCCCCTGGTTATCCAAGTCAGCCAGACCACACGGAGAAACTCACCATGTGGAAACTTGCAAACATTGAGGAAACAACAGGTACCTCTGTCTGCATTACTGAGATTCTTAAACTGTTTTTATCTGAATAAAAGAGTGAAATGTCAACCAAACAGCAGAGCTACATTAAAAAGAAAAAATAAAGCAAAGTGAAGTGGTTCTGGGAATTGCTGTCCTCCCCTTTCATTGCCATTTTTATTTTGCCTCATTTAAGGAAAAATTTGCAAAATACTGCCAGTGCTTTTGGTGAAGGAGTTATGTCCCTAATTAGCAGATTGCACGCAAACAGGGCTCTGTTGCACAGAGAAAAATTCCAGCATCCTTATGGTTGCGAAAAGACATTCCAGATATAAACAGGAAAAGAGCCAATTCAGCAGTGTATTTCCTGGTCCACAGAAACCTTGAGATGGTAACTCTTAGAAAAGGAGTGAGTTTCATTTGTTTTCCTGTGGTATTTTATGTCAGACATTTCACTGCTACTTCCACAAATCCAAAAATACCTTCTTGTGTTTCAAAACTTCTGCTTACCCATTTCATTTGCCAAAATGTCTTAAGTTTTTCCATTCAAACTACAGTTACTCTACAGTAATACTGAATGAAAGTCTGCAGTGTCTTTAAAGCTATGTGTATTTTTTTAAATAGTTAACAAGTGGCAAATAGTTTTGGTTTTAGTTCACCTGAAAATTTCTTGGTTTTTGAGTTTACTTGAAGATGCCCAGCAAAAGAAGGTTCTGACTTTATTCTTATTATCAGTTCAGAGAATAAGAAAATTCTCATTCTCTTTTGCAGGAATTGGTTTAACTGAGTCACTAGCAATGACACCTGCTTCCGCAGTTTCTGGCCTCTACTTTTCCAGTCCCAAATCCAAATATTTTGCTGTTGGCAAGATATGTAAAGATCAGGTAACTTGCACTGTGCACTGAGGTAGTGTTACAGCATTCAAAACCACCGTGTGAGCAGATGTTCCAAAGAATTTTGTACGCAGTAAAAGCTGGAGTTTCCAAATCTTCATTAAGTTTTGTGGTTCCTTTGCAGGTTGAAGATTATGCGCTGCGAAAAAAATTGCCTGTGGCAGAGGTGGAGAAATGGCTGGGACCCATTTTGGGATATGATACTGAATAACTGTGACACTTGCGGGCAAACATTTTCTTATTGTTTTTTGATCAAGGAACTTGTATTTTAAACGTGTCCTGTGCTCTTGGCTTGGGACCATGAATGCATTGCAGATCTCTTGAGTCACAGCAACATGCTGTTATTTATTTTTATTTCTTGCACAAATACTCTAGCTGAGCAGCTAGATGTAGGGTGAGATGTGGAAGCTGCAAAGCTCTCCTCTCCTCAGGAAGGCTTTGAAATCAGGGGCAAGAATTTCTGTCCCATTGATAGTGCATATGCATAGGACAGAGTTTGATTTCTGTTTATTTTAATGTGTTTTGGCAAGTCCAGGTACTGCAATACGATGTGACTTTTTTCTGTAAAGTCAGCAAAGGTTTTGTACTGAGTGACCAAGAACAACTGATGTACAACAGGTCTTTTTTAAAGATATCTGCTCTGTTTAGGTCTTGTGACTGGAACCGTATGTTGTTCTCTTCGAATAATAACAGGATTTTAAATTACTTTGTGGTTATGATTGTAGTTGGAACTATCAACACAATAAAATGTGCTGGAGCAGTATCAAAGATGCTGTATTACGACAGGACATGAAATGGGACTGCAACCCTGCAGTTGCCCACCTGCTTCCTCTCCTTTCCAGCTAGTCACAACCTGCTTCTACTCTGTGCACAGGGTAATGGCACTTCCCACCTTACAGTTATGTTGTGAGGCTTAATTCATGTTTAAACAATCTTTTGTATGTGAAAAATATGAGAGAAGCGTAATTGTTACTGTAGACAGAAAGCTTGGAGCTGACTTCAGTGTTTTACAAACTCTTTAAGCTTCTGGGTACGTGGATTTTATAAGCAAATAGTAGCAGTGGTGCCATAAGGAACAGTTAATACCGTAGGCTTATTCTTCAGATTTAACTCTGAGTGAGCTAATTGTTCATAGCTTTTAATAATCTCTGAAAAGTGCCTCAGGTATTATTTGAACGCTAATTTAGTAAAATATTATGACAGAAATCCCTCATTTTTCTGGTCTCTAATTGTAAAGAAAAGACCAATGTTAAAAAGAAAATGGTCTTTTAAATAGTTTATCTGTAATCTATTAATAGCTATATAATTTTTTAATGTCTTCATCTGACTTTATGCTAAAAGAATTGTTTTGTATCAACAGTTTAATAAAGACTAAGCTGTCAATGGTGTTATCCTATTAGAATCCTTCAAATGGCAACAATAAAGTGTGTGCAATAGTCTGAACAGATAATGTCAAAATTAATATGCACATTGTACCATGAATCTGAAATTACAAAAGCTGCTACGGGGTTTTTAAAGTAGTTGAGTAAGTGTGTTCTTAATGTTTTAGAATGTCTCATCCTTTAATGACTTACAAAAATAATTTCTAAATGGATCCCTCCCTCATCCGTATCAAGGCACTGGAAACGTCTCCTTGTAGAGCAGCTGGTTCTTGTTGCTGGAATAGTTCTTCAGTAGCACACTCTTTTAGATTGCCAAAAATACAGTAAAAAATTCTTAACATATAGGAAAATGTGTTCCTGAAACGTGTAGCCTGTAAAAATTGAAATCCTCTTTGCTTTCTTTTTGGTACTTGCACTTTTGCAGATGAATTTAATGCTCGGAATATCGCCTCTCCACCACTCCTTCATATTCTTATATTTGGAAGCAGAGTGCCTTACTAAGTCTGAAGTCTTGATTGTGTGAAGGAGGTCACAGTTTGACTTTCAGCTTGGTTTCTTGATTTCTTTCTTTTCCTGCCATCAGTAGCACACAATTGAGCGAGCACAGCTTCAGCGGAGTCCGCCTGACAGAGCTGTGGCTGTGCTGCTGTACCCCAGCAGCAGCGGTACCTGAGGTACAGGCAGAGGGCTTCACATGGTGCGTGATTACTGCATCCCTTGACAGGTGGCACCATGTGCTGAGAAGAATCTTCACCTTTGCCTACAAAACTTGTTGTGAGGACCCCTTTGGAAGGATTTCTCATTGTTATTGTGGAAATATTTTCACCAAGGACAATTGTTTTAAAAGTTTGTTATTTAGATTATTAGTTGACACTTCGAATAAAACAGATCTTCATTACAAAGGAAAATTGTGAAGGAAAAGGCTCTCATAGTCTTACCAGGTAAGACTATTTTAGTTCCATGAAACTGCATTGAAAAGCCATGGTAAGAATGTACCTCTCTGCAGTAATGAAATGGAGTGGATACTGCCCAAGAAAGACCAACAATTTTAGAAAGCACAGAAGATATTTTTTTTTGGTGCTTTTCTAAGTGCTGCTAACAAAGGTACAAGATGTAAAAGATAATAAAAAATTAAAAATGCTTTGTAAACAACTCTGTTTTAATTCTTATGAATAATTTACTTTGAATACTGGTTTGGGGGTTGTTTTTGTTTTGGGTTTTGTTTTGTGGTTGTAAGTCTAGCCAGCAGCCCAGAGATTAAGTTTTGAGACACATGCCTGAATTTTTGAGCATCAAGAGGGAATACTGTCCCTAAATGTGCCCCTTCATTATGAGGTCTGTGTCAGTGGTGCTGTTGCTCCTGAGAAGATTGCAGTACAGTTTATTTTGGGTTGAGAGTGCTACCATAGGTCAGGCCATTCCTCAAAAAAACCCCAACTAAACCCGCATTTATTTTTTATGCATGTATTTGAGCATTTTTGGGAGAATCTTCTACATCTTTGTTCAACAGTATGAACCTCAGTACAAAAAAAAACACTCTTTCACTTAATTTCTGCTTCTTAACACGAGTGATGTCCAGAAACTGAGGGGAACAGCAAGAGGGCTTTGAGCCCCTTGCTGTTTAGAAGGAAAACAAAAACCAACCAACCAAAAGTACGGATGTGGCACTTCAGGACATGGTTTAGTGGGCATGGTGGTGGTGGGTGGACAGTTGGACTTGATGATCTCAGAGGGCTTTTCCAACCTTGATGATTTGATGATTCTGTGATTAAATGGACTCGTTTACTAGGAACTGTGCCTGGGTTTCCTGAAATGCTCTTTGAAATCTTTACCTGATTTACCTGAAAAAGTGGATTCAGTGTCTTAAGAGAGTTTGAAAATCAAGAAAAGAAATAACTTGAGTGATTATTTGAGGAAGGTGGTTCCATGCAGCAGCAGCCACACATGTTCTCAGTCACTGTAGAAATAATTCCTGTGCCCGCAGTTACCACAGCCTTGTCCTGGCAAAGCGATTTCCTTTGGTTGTCAGCCTTCTGTAGGTGCCAGTTTTCAAGGGAAGATGCTCTCTGAACAGAACGGAAACACGTTTATCCTGCTTTCATGCATCACGTGTCTAGTGTCTAGCTAAAGGCAGAGCTGAAAAACCTATGCAGTGAGCCTCCATGGTTGTGCTATTAATACCACCCTGGCTGGATATCCTGGGATTTTTGACCATGCCACATGGCAGATATAAATAGCTGTGCAAGCGGAACTCGACTGAGATTACCAAACTTGGTGTTTGGTATTTGCGATTCCACTTGAACCTGGATGGCAAAGAGTGAGCTGGTCATCACCCTCGCTGGCCTGAAGCTCCCATGACTGAGAAGTTAAGCTGTGTCCGGTGCCCAAAGCTCTTGTCGGGGCTAATGGGGAGCGTTGCCACACCAGGGTAGGCTCTGAAATGAGTGAGAGAGTGTGGAAAGTCAGGCTTACCTCGTCTGGGTTCTTAGCTCATGGCCTTTTCTACTCCGTCTCCCTGCCGAAGCAGCCTCCTCTTCCTCCTGTTCCCTGCAGAAGGCCCCCTTAGCTGCACATTGGGGTTCTCTAGGTTGTGTCAAAATGGGGTTGTAGAAGGTTTCAAAGAAGTCTCTTTTAGAAAGCCTGAACCAAATAGCTGTTCTGGGAAGAGGAATTTTTGCCTGGCAAGTGTTGGCCAATGTGAGTAACAAATGGTGCTGATGGCTCTGCCTGTAGGAGCCTTGCACTAGGGATGTGGGTAAGGCTACAGAGAAGGCTGCAAGATGTGTGAAACAATTCTTTGTGTCTTAGCTGCATCTTTATTCATCTAGATAGCAAAATCAAAATGTGTATTAATTGCATCCATTGTCAGTGTACTAGGTCCACAATTAATAATCTAATAATAGTAATAAGCTAATAATAATAAAACTATGTAAAACTAATGTAACTTTCAACTGAAGTATTTCAATGGTAGGAATTGTTAAGATGAAGTAGCGAATTTATCTGTGCCTTGCTGTTAGAAACAAATGCTTTGAAAATTCTTTATGTAGTTGATGACTTAATTATTTTACTATGAAAAATTCTTCTTGAGTACAAACTCAGGTTACAAAACACTAATAATTTGATGTAAAAGGCTTTACCACTGCTGTCTAGAAATAGCTGGTAATACGATTTAGACTGGGAAGTTTGCTGCAATGCTTGGAGAAATGTCTGTCAGGCTTACCTACCTGTAACAAAAGAAGCAGGAGTGGCGTGGGAGTCACATAGGGTAACTCGGTTTCAGAAGAACAGGCAGTTCTGCAGAGAGGAGGTGGAAGATTAGGTAAGAGTCAGGGCAAACCTATGTCTCTGGAAAAAAACCCCATGTATTCGCAGTATTAGTCCTGCAGTAAATAAAAACGAAGGCTGTAGCCTCTACCTTATGTATGCCATCAGAGTATAAGAAATGCAATTTGAGAACAACTTTAAAGGAGCTTCATTAATCTAATACATGCTTGGGATTAATGAGTTAAATTTGCATGTTTATGAGTGAGAGAAGGAGAAGCAAATAATAATTAGGATGTGAATTTGTTCTAAGGTTGAGTAATGGGCTGTTGAAAAGAGGGACAATCCCCCGACCACCACCTCTTGGGAGTTGCTGGAATCATTGCTTAGATGGAAATTTTTGACAGACTTTTTGGATGATGCTGGTGTTCTCTGACTGGCAGAATATCAGGATACATGAAAATAAAACACCCTATGTTCTCCAGGACTTTCCAAGAGGTTAAAACTACATCAGTTCCGTACCTGCACGTAGGCACTACTGCAATTTTGACCTGAGAGTTACTTCAGTGCAGTAGATAAAATAGCACTGGACAATGGATTTTTTGGTGGTTATTCAAGGTGTTATACGATCAATTTTTTTTTCTGTATGTGGGAGCGCAACTTCCATTGCCTGTTTTGTTTTCACTTGACTCTCCTACACTTGGTCTGTATTTTTCCACTCTTCTGGCTCCGCAATACAGGTGTGGAGATGTAACTACGAGTTCTCTAAAGGTCTGTGTCACATGTTGTTTGTTTGTTTGTTTAGTTAAAAATATTTTGGTTTTTATTGAATTTCAGCAAGGTTCTTGCCAAATGTCCTCTTCCTAGGAAGCTGACTACTTTATTCCTTTCAACCTGGCCATCAACTGGAAATGTAGGTTGAGGTGCAGAAGTGGGGTGCAAATCTGAGGTCTACAAAAGTGTCAGTTCTCTGTGGTTTCAGGGCTCCCCTCCGGCGCTGCCGTTGCTGTTCTGACCTTGTGAGCACAAACCTGTACGTACCTTTCCGCAGCTGAGGGCAGCAGCGCTACAGGGGGTAAGGGAGATGAAAAGCTGCACGCCGCAGCCAAAGGACGTATTTAGCAAACTGTTCTCTTGCGATGCATTGGCACAACGCGTACCCCAGGTACTGCCATTGATCACGGTCACTTTCAGCTGCTGTCTCAACATTGTCCATTCTCAGCTGCTTTGATTTTGGGGAATTGCTTCTCAGTTCTCATGTTTTGCTAAATATGGTGCAGGATCCTCTTCACGTGATCAGGCATTCATAATGAAGGACTTTGCAGTAACTCCTGTTATTTTTTAGCTTTCATAAACCTTTCTGTAATCAAATGGATGGCTTTCTTCAGAATGCTCCTATATAGCAAATACATACATTGTTTCTGTAAGGCCTATTAGAGCAGATTTTATTATCCACATCTGACCTAACAAGCTTACTCCTGTGGTCAAGGGTTTGCAGACCAGTCTCGTTAGTCAAGATGTTTGCTACTGACAAAAACGTGATTGTGTTTATGCACTTTATTTAGGAAATAAATGCAAGCACTTAATTTTTTTTTACTATTTCTTTCTTCCAAATATTGTTCCTCACATCACAGGGCAGCTAAAGGAATAAAAAGTTTGATATAGTTGTTATAATACCATCTCTACACATATGGTGAGAAGCACTAAAGCAAGAGGTTCAAAACTTAGTATGATGTAGAAGTGTACCAGGTACTTACTGAATGTCATCTTGTTCCTGCAGGTAAACACTAGGGGAAGGTGCTGTGAGATGGGAGTCAGCTACAGCTAACAGAAGATTTTAGCCTTTCAGATGTTGGGTAGGCAGCATTTTGTGTCATTTTAGACATTATACTGCATGCTTTGCCTTTTGTGTCAGCTCCTCCCACAGCTGAATCCTGCTGCTGCATCCAAATTCTTGGTTATTCCACAAGAAGTCTTTGACACAGATACTGGTGAAGATTCTGATGTGCACTTCCAGGATTAGCTTTCCAAAAGAGTTTAAAGCACCACACTGTAGATGAACATTTCAAGTTCTTGAGCTGTGAAATACCTGTTTTTCCTCAAAAAGTCTCCAGGTACTGATGCATTTTTTGCCACCCAGTGAACTGAATCAAATAGCCCACATTTCCTCTCAGCTCCAGGTATGTTGGAGGAGGAAGTGAAGGGTGGAAGGAGTTTTTATGGTACTCTTTTTATTCTCAGTTCTTGATGAGCACACCTGTTTGCTGTCACATTCATTGCCTGAGAGCTGAAGGGAGCTAGGTGTGCCAGTGTCAGACCCAGTTGCTACTAGAGGCTATGGAAAAGTTACTGCTTGTCCAAAACACAACTTTGATCAGTCCTAATGCAATAATCTGGAAAGAAAATTCAGTGTTAAAGTCCTGTCAAAACCACTTGAGGACGAATGGTACGTGCTGTTACACCTCCTTTGAGGGCTCAGTTGCACTGAAATAGGTGGCTGGGACTATGAAAGTAAGTTATATTCAGAAACACTGACCTGACAGAAAGCGATACCCAACCAAACCAGGAACAGATGAACTTCCCAGAGGTGAGTCTGGTGTGATCAACCGTAACCACCCGTCCCGGGACCGTGTGAGGGAGATGGCTGAGCAGAGCCAGCAGCGTGGGTATTGATTCTCTTCTGCAGTCTGAATGATGGGAGGTGCCAAGGTGCCTCAACTTGGCAGACGAGGATTGGCGAACGCTCCAAAAACACCTTCATGTTTTCAAGCCTCTTGTGATTTTAAAACAAATACTGTCTAGAGAGATTTTGAGCTTTATAGTCCTTGACAGTCATGTGATGTACATTGTGCTAGCTTTCTGTATGCTGCTGGAGTTTCATTTGGCTGTTTTTAAAGATGAGCTGCCTTTTAGTTAAATTTCTGCCTTAAATATGTTTATGTAATTCTACAAATACCAGCAAAATTGCAGTGCTGTAACATCTTTCAGGCTGTTTGTGCGGACAAAGTGCTGAGCAATGGCAGGGCAGCTGCTGCAGTATGGCTACTGCTAATCAATCCAAATAAATGTAAAAATTGTTTTATGGTTTCTCTCCAGGAAATATCAGCACGAAGTATACAGAAATCTCTTGCTTTTGTAGCTCAAATGAGGTCTGTGATGATGTGAAATTCCTGATGTTATGTAAAACATCTTATCATGTCACCTCTTGATCTGTCAGTAAAATATGCCTTCATTATAAGCAAACTGGGGTTTTTTTTCATTTTCTCTTGGTACTTTTAATGGCTGCAAACTTACTTCTTTGGAACCGGCAGGTTCTTTGATCATTTTTTTGCTGCTGTTGCTTCTGTTCTTGCCACTGGAGTTTTTAATGACCTTCTAGACTCTTAAAATTCTTGTCTTCCACTCACGCTTACTTGCCAAGCAGCTTGGAAGTCAGATATGCTATTTTGACATCTTCTGTTGAAAATCCCAATGACCATCACAGCTTGCGACCGTTCTGTGGGCTGAGTATAACTCTGTCTACTTTATATTCATACTGTTATTAATACTGGTTCTACTTATTTTATCTGTTTCTGTTTCAATTGACCTGGAGAGCATTTGCCGTGCAATAGTGCTGCAATGGGAAACGGCTGAATGTTGACTGCAGGATGCGCACCATTTCTGGACCGCTCAGCTTCAGCATGGCTGCATGCCCAGGCATGGGGAGGAGAGCCAAGTTTGTGGTCTGAGTACAAGGTAGAGTTATCCCTGTCTGATGGCCATGGATCAGTGACTCCAGCTCCCATACGACCCCTCTTTTGATTGACTGTGAAGCTACCCCACAAAATTGCCAGCACAAAAAGCAGATTGCTTTCTTCTAATAGCTTGTGTGAATTTTATTCTTGATTCTTGGGATTCCTGACCAGCTGCTGCCACAGAGTAGCTGCAACAGTGATGAACATTTTGCCTGCAGAAGCAATTTGTGTAGCCCAGTCTGGAGAGACACCACCCCATGAAGGGCTGGGGAATCAGCAGCTGGATAACCACCTGACAGAGCTCTTGAGATACGCTTTACGAGCCTGCAGTTTGTGTTCCACTTGGCGCCCCAAAAAGGGCCTTTTAAAACCAATGAATATGACTTGCTAATGAATTAGGTAATGTAGTGTCTGTAATCTTCTGCTGCTTTAATCAAAACTCAAATGTTGGCTGATCTCCAATCTGTAATATAAACCTGATCCATCTTAGAGTGCAGTTGGCATGGCTTTAAAGTACATTCTGTTAGTAGCAAGTAACCACCCTGTCTTTTCACAGTAAAATGAAACATAGATAAATACAGGTACCCTGTTACTCTGCAGAAGCCAATTATACTGCACTGTAGGCTGCATTTTATCAACCAGAGAAATTCCTACCAATCCCAAAATTTGAAATCTGCTGGATATTTTTTTTCCCCGATTTAGATTACTAGACACAAAGTGTAGCCTAGCATGTTGTCTTTCCAAAGGCACAATAAGAAGTAACTGCTTGATGGGAAAAATGATGTATAGGGATAAAATATTTCCTGCTCTCAGAAAGATCACTGGACAGTATTTATGTGAGCAGATGAGGGAAGTACTGTGTATGCACAGATTGGATTTGGTTCCATAAATATGTATTTAGCAGGTGTGCCGCTCCACAAGCACAGCCTTATGCTCCATAAAGGAGGGCTCGAGGAGCACAGCATAGTTAAACACCAATGCTCGCACGGAGCAGCATGAATATTCTTTAGAAAGAGTGCAAGTTCTATATTCAGCTTGAGTTTACAGCTTTCATATGCTATGCCTTCAGAGTATAGCTAAGTGCAGTCTGTAAGTCTTCACATGCTTTGGGGGGATATTGGATTCTTCGTTGCTTGTGAAACAGAGAATACCCGCCTCTCCTGCAACAGAAATTATAATTAGGATGATTTCTTTTTCTGCTGGAGTGTGAACTTAGTCTTACCGCATCTGATTATGTCAAGGATCCAAGTGCCATATATAAGGAATGGATAATTAACAAGAGATATCATTCATGTGGGAAGAACAACATAACTTTGTTGAAACTTTAATTATCAAGGTCCTTACTGGGGAATTCTTATCATCCATCAACCAAAAAGATCTGGTTTCCACAGACAGCAACTCTATTTTGTTTCCTTCATAATCCTTGATGTTGCAATAAATACTGGAAGTTTATAGGCTGTGCTTCATTGTCAGGTGCACGTTTGAGAAACTGCTTAACATCAGCATCAGAGGGTAAGCAGACAAATAAATGTATGCACCAGGCATGGGTAAGTTGGATGAACAGTTTGAACCTTTTTCTAGCTGACTAGAAACAAAGGTTTTGAAATATCCATAGGCAAAATGTGAAAAGAGGTATCTTTTTAACACGCTTTCACAGATATCCTCTGAATGGTGTGATCTGGACCGCTTCCTCTTTAGATTATTTTAGTAGTTATTTCAGAAAAATGCAATTTGAGTTCCTTTGTTTCCAAACCATCTCTTTTTGAGACTGCATATTTTAATTTCCATGTCTGTCATTACCATAATAGTTTAGTAGGTTCTTTGCAAGCAGTTTAAAATTGCTGATATCTTCTGTGTTCCTTAAAATTGGGCATATACATGGCTACTGCACACCATGGCTTATAATGGAATGGTGTGAAAGATTGTCAGGTAGTTTTATTGTTCAGTAACGATGACAGACTCCTAGGAGCTTCAAGATGACTTGATGCACTTGTAATACCTAACATGGTACTGAGTTGGATCAGATCCCATTCAGATTTATATTCTTTTTTGCCTACTTCTAATCCCATTTTTCTGATTTTCACTGCAATGTGGTAATCCAATTGAAACCACTGGGATGTTGTTGGCAAGGTCTGCCTGCTGGAAGCACAGCTCTTGAGGCTTCTTTGCACTGTTGCCTTCCAAATTTTGCCTTTCTTTATTGTTTCCTACTTGAAATGAGATGTGTTTAGTATAGAGTGAATGATGATGTGAAGGAGGGAGATGCTCTCGTCCAAGGTGATGCGAGGCTTGCCCAAATACCTATTGAGCCTGCACTAATGCACAGCGCGTTGTGCAAAGCCAACGTCTGTCAGTGACCTACTGGTGCTGTCTGTGCGTGGAAGCTGGTGCTGTTGTTGCCTGGCCCTGTCCCCAGCCTCAGCGCTTGTCCCTGCTGGCACCGGTGCCTGTGGCTGTAGGACGGTGCCTCCATGAGCTAATGTGGCTACAAAACCAACCCTCTCCTCACTCAGAGTCAGCAAGAAGCAGCTGAATCACAGAATCATTTGGTTGGAAAAGGCCTTTAAGATCATCAAGTCTGACCATAACCATGAGAAGTGACCCCATCTTGTTTTATTGTCCAGCTGCTTACTGTGAATGAAGGACGTGAATAAGAGATGTGCAGAGACAAAGGTGGGCAAGGTGTGAGGATTACTTTTATGTGGGAGAAGTGAGTGTCAGTTTAAGGTTCTGGTTGTGGGAGACAGGGCAAAAGAAGCAGTCACCTTTTAAGCTGGATGGTACAATGCTACTGGAGGGACACCTACCCTGCCCTGCACATGTCCCTGTTCCTGGTTTGCTGGTCATGTTTAAACTATTCATAAAAGCTTGCTTGAAAGGTGTGGTAATGAGATCTGGCTGAAAATGCACCAAGATGTACACTTTTCTTGACTAAGAGGGTAATTGACTTAGACTTATTCTTACTGCTCGAGTTTGTTTATTCAGTATTGAACCACTGACACCTAAGGACTGTGTTTCAAGTTACGGTACTGCAGTGAATTAGAAAGCATAGTAAAAACACCTGTGGGAGATATAAAGTATAACAGCAAGACGTGCTATGTAAACAAGTATTTTAAGCTCTCAAAGCTTTGTCGCATTCTGCTTATTCTATGCACTGAAAATGAAAGAATCGCTGAGCTATTTGAAAGAGTGAAAGCAGAAAGAAAATTCTTGACAGTTTTGCAAAATCTTTTCTTGTGGGAAGACTTCTTGATAAGATCTAACATGAAGTCCTGCCCAAATGTGGTCATGGAAGAGTGAGTGAGCATAGTGATTTTCACAAGACCAGAAATGTTAACAGCAGCCATATTTCAATGAGGATAGCTACATCCTTCCCCAGTGCAGCACACTGCTCCATAGCTCTTGTCTTAAATAGCTGTGTCATGGTTTTGTGAGCAATCAAACACCTGCCACCCTGCTCAGCTGTGGAGAGGCTCTGCTTTACACAACAGTATAATAAAATAGCTCTGTACAGTAGGGAGAAGCAGAACCCTGCCGTGGCATGACACATGCCTGCTTGGGAGAGTGTGCTCTGCTATTTGCTTCCAAGGGCAGAAAGGCTGCCTCGGCTGTGGGTGTATGTGTGTGTGCTGCAGTACGCACAAGAGCAGTCACGTTGCATAAATTTGGGCATCTCATTAGAAAAGTAGCTGGGTTAGGCTCCCTGCAAGGACTGTGGAAAGAAAAATCCTTCCTCAGAGAGAGATTCAGGGCAGCAGCTGAACTGCTCTTCCATTTAGCAGAATAAAAATGACAACTAAAATCTCTAAGCAAATAATTGTTATAAAAGGTCTGCACAACATTAACTGGTCTGGTAAATGCCTACACTTGCTCTTTTATACACACACAGCCGGGAGGGCTGTGTTCCTTCACAGCTTCTTCAGTCTGTTTTGAATCTTCCAGCTGACTGTGGGGTATGGAATGGAAAATTAAAACTTTTGATTTACGTGTTGCTGCTTTGCCACTTTTGGCCACAGTGGAATACTTACGAATGTGAGATGACAACAAATATTTAGTCATATGAGTATCTGAGATGGTTATATCTGGGAGCAGAGGGAACAGATAATTCATCATTCTAATCGTTTCTATGTGGTTTTGTAGCAGAGAAGTAAATAGAGAAGCACTCCCAATTCCCCAGGCCGCAAAGACCAGATGAAAACAGAGCTGCTGCAAAACAAGTTTACATGAGCGTTGCAAGCGTGATGGACACAATAGGACTCAGCAAAATAACAAGTGCAGTAAGAACAGACAAACGTGTGTGTATGAAAAGTCTTGGTAAGGCACACATCCCTTTCCCTAAACTTTGTGTGGGGCTAGTTTTTTGGTATGTTCTTTCTTCAAAAGTTTTAGCAAATGTTCTAAGGTTTGAAAATCTGTGCAGTACCTATATTAGCTTGGGACTTGTCAAAAAATGTCAAAGGGCACTGCAGTCTTGATGAGCAACTTTGGGAAAAAAAAGCAGGGCAAGGCTTTTCATGGTTTTAAGCTCAGAAGAGACTATTAAAATCATCACCTACTCTAATCCCTTCTACAGGCTGTAGAACATTATTAGCTAATTCTGCATAACACCTTTACCTGCTATTTAAATTACAACACCTTTCTTAGAAAGCCATGTAGGCTGCAGGATTAACATCTCTGACTTTAGTTGGTGCTTGATTTTGTTTCAGAAATAGAGAAAGCTATAGATAATGTGAATCCTCTTATGTGCCTGCAGACAATGACACAGCTGAACTTTTCCCCTCCCTGAGTCTTGCAGTTCAGTTCTGCAATTTATTCTTTCTGAGTTGTGCTCGGATAGGAAGGCAGGGCCAGCGAAAACACTAGGGGCATTTCCTGCTTGCTTTCTTAGTCATCAGAACCTGTTCAGGGTCACTGAGAGCTCTGAATGGTATTTATAGAGAGATAAGACGGGAAAAAACAGTTATAAGGAGACTTCACTGAAATAAGTTTACTGGGAGGTAAAACTTAATATGCCTCAATTAAGCTTTGAGATCTAAAGTAATAACTTTAAGAATTTATATTTGCAGGGGCTTACCACTATGCAATTATTCATCAGTAGTTGGAAAGGCAAAGATACGGTATAAAATCTGAGCAAATCTAAAGTTCAGTGTTGGTGAGTGCATTGCTGTAACTGTGTCGTCTTTAGCAGATTTTGAAGGCTGGGCACCTTTAGTGTTCAAGCCAGTTTCTATAGTACAAGCCTGTACTACATATTAAGCTGGCTAATAGTAAATCAAACACAGAGCCCTCACTTTGGCCAGTTATTAACAAAAAAATAATCTTGTAAAAATCACTAATTTGTTTCTACTTGTACTGTGAGAACAGAACAGTTGTAACACACTGTCTGCAGCTTTATTATCTTAAAAACATATTATTCATTAGTTTTATTTACTTATCTGTAGTACAATAGATCTTCTGGTTTCCTATGACGTTTCTGATTGTAGAGGTTGGTGGTTGGTTGTTTTTTTTTTAATGCACAAAGTGCTGAATATTCTTCCTGGGAACCTTGGCATCCCTCTTCTCACATCCCCCTGTGGAAAGCTTGTGGAGAATGACTTTGCAATTGATCAAACTTCGCTTTCTGTGGGATTCAAGCAGTTTAGGAAAATTACTCTGAAGGTGAACTAGAGGGGATTTAATGCCAAAGCTGGGAATATTGCCAGCCACTGTCGTGATTTTAGAGAAACATGGTTGTTGATTCAGTATGTGACAAGTTACTATTTCTAATCAAAATGATATCTAGTGTGATTTCAAAACCAGTCATCAAAAATACCTGTTCAGTTAGAAGCAATTCTTAGATTAAGCAAAGTATAACAATGGAATTTTCAGCATGTAGTAATGTATATGTGTACAGCTGATGACTCAGAAACAAAATTAAAGATGGTAAAAGCTAAAAATCAATAGGCTTTGCAGATAGAATTTGCACTGGGATAGTGAATAAGTATTTCTGCTGAATGGGAGAACAAAACAGGCAATCTGAAATGGTAATTGCTATAAAAACACTAAAGATATGTAAGCAAAAATTATATACAGGTACATGAATTTTCAGAGTGACATCCCTAGAAGGCACATTTTGAAAGTGGAAAGGTACACTTTGATAGTCCTATTTCCCAGATACAATCACTGAAGTATTATGGAGCTACTAAAGAGTCCAAAAAGGAAAGAAACAGGACAGACAAACTTCTCAATCACAAGAAGTCACTTAAATTGGTTCAGACCTTAATTCCCTTTAGGCTGTTAATTGCATATCCACCTGATATCCAGTTCTGAAATTAGGCCTTTGTGTTCTTTATAAACTGGTTATTTAAATACTGAATGATATTACTGAAGGAACTAGAGCTGCTTTGCATTCAAAGGTTTCTTTTAACCGAATAAAATTTTCTTCCACTAAAGTGAAAGAAAAGAGTACATCTCCTAGAGATGAACATTTTCTCTTTGTCAGTATTCATCCTTTCTCAGGCTAGAAACAAAAGACCGAAAAATGTTGTCATTCACCTTATTCTGGGGAGCTCTTACAAAGAAAGGATCTTTTTTCTCTTCTGGAGCTCCTTCTCCAGGTGCTGCTCTGCCTGGGTGGCCGCAGAGCTCCCAGGTGATAGGCACCGCCAGTGCCCTCAGGGGCAGCACAGAATTAAGGTGGGCTTTTTACATTGAGTAAATTTTATCACAAATTCCAGTGTTTGTGTAGGCATCACTGTTACGCAGAATGTACCTCTCTAGGTTCCAGCACCTTCATAAAGATGCCAGAAGTCTAAGTAGCGTTAGTGCATTTATTGTGATTCTTTTAAATGTGCCTTTCAGTGCTTAAAGGGTAAATGTGAAATAATGTATTTTCTTTTAACAAAAGTTAGCAAATTGCATGTAAACATGAGAAAAAGAAGAAAACTACTTGAGACAAACACAGAAGCAGTCATGGACAAGGACCTAACTTAGTGTACCAGTTTCTGAGTCTGGATTTCTTAAAAACGGTTAAGAAATCTGTCAACTTCTCTGATAATTACCCAGGGGCAGTATTTGTATACTCAAAGATGCTTACTGAATTTCTTTCTCTTGAAAGTTTTAGTTTAAAAACACAGATACAGCATGAGAGATTAATAGTTTCAGTATCTGTATTATTTAGAAGAATAGGGTCAAGATACACTTGTTCATATCACTGGCTGTCCTTAGCTTAACACTGTTTCAAGACAGTGTTGACATTTTTGGACTAAAAATATCCAGTATTGCTGTCAACTAAATGGAATCAAACCCAAAAGGGTGTTTTATGTAACGCTGAAAGGGAATGAAAAGCCAACAGACCCAGTCCAAGAAGGAAACTTTCCATCAGTTAGCATAGCAGACTTTTAGATTTCAGCTCTTGCATTTTATGTTTACTGCCATCCCTAAATACATGCATGAGTGTCTGGAGAGTATTACCAGCCAGGAGGCACACAAATATACAAGCCTTCTGGTTACCTAAAGGAAATTTTATAGCTCTTTACTCAGCCAGAGCTCTCTCTGGGGGAAGGCCAGAGCACAGCGTGGAGCTACATTTCAGCTGTAGTTTTCAGATCTGTAACTGGGCTATGTAAGCTCAAACGTCTTAAAATTCATAGTAAAGAAAAATGGGAAATTCATGTGGGTAGGAAAGAAACAGAACATATTTGTTGAGTGGAAGCCAGCATGTACAGTGTGATGGTCTTTATTTTGAGGCGGAAAAGTAGTAACCATCTGTACAATGAAAGTCATTCTGCAAAGCAAAATGTGTGTTCAGATCTCAGCTCCTGTGACTTCCTTGTCCTTTGATATTATTGAGCCTTCTTTTATGCACTTTTATTTCTCCTCCTGTTTTGGTTTCTCTCTGGCCCTGCTGTTTCTCACTATGTTCATATGTGATGTGGGACTGAATGGTCAAACAAGACACCGTATCATGCTTTCCTGTTCTCAAATACCTTTTGCTTCAAGGACTAAAACATCAAGCTCTACTGCTGCTTCTTATGATGCAAACCCTAAAAATGTGAGAGTTTGTTGGGGCAAAGAACTTCCTCCTGGCCCGGCGGATAAGCATTACATAATTTCATTGCCTATATAAACTGTTGATTGTTTTGGGTTTTTTTAAATTCATCTTTGATCAAATAGATCTACTACTTACCTAACTCACAGAAGTGTTTTGTTCTTTGCAGTGGTTTTCTCCAGGATATCACCTTAAGAGATTGGTGTTATTTTCAAGTGCTTTGATGTTCTAGGTTCACATCTGATTCTCTGAAATGAATTTTCCAGGAGGCAGGGACTGAAATAAAAGGAACAATTTCTCACTCCAAGTGCACGGCACACTCACTCATTTAAATCAATACTTGTATTTAAAAAATGTCAAACCTATTCAGAGCAACTGCATGTGAGAGGAGGAGAGTTAATTCTCCTGAATTAACTGAATATCACAAATAGGAGCTTATTGCTTACCTCACAGATGCTTGGGCACTACAGTGCTGAGGGGAGATACTATGTTAAACAGGAGAGGTTACTCAGAACTTGCAAGGTAGCATGGAAGTATCTGAATTAACCCTTCCAGAGAGCAGCATTTCCTGGGATCAGGCCTTGATGCATTGGATTCTGTAATACACAAAGTTACAGCATTTAGTCCTGTGCGTACTGTTATTAAATATGGCCACAAGAGAATATTGATATGTTGCTTTCAATTGGCACCGATGCAGAAGAACTTAAGCACAAGGCACAAACGTGAAGAGATTTCTTACAGTGTTTTTCTAGTATGCGGTTTCTTGCAATGATTTACTTACAAGACATTTTTTCCTCTCTGATAAATCAAGGAAGGAGAGAACATGATGGGTGCCACCAAGAGGATTTACTGACTGTATTCCAGCCCATGGATATACTCCAGAAACTGTAAGTTGAACAGCAAATCATAACTCACCATGAAAACTGTGGTGTAAACCCATGCAATACAAACCTCTTCTTTGTGTGGTTTTCTTAGATATTTTTGTTTGTCTTTCTGCAAAACAGCACAATAGGAAGTGTGACATTCTTTCTGTGCTCTACGGAAAACAAAAAATAGAATAAACAGCAAATGGGGGTAAGATAACAGTTCACTGGCCGAGATAAGCAGTTTGCTCCAGATTAAATAATAATCATAGTGGAAGGTGTTGCTATCTTATTATAGGAAGAATATATCTCAGGGGACATTTATTATACCAGAATCATGCTGTGTTGGTATCAATGGGATGTGCCTGATCTTGCTTACTCCCCACTGGAAATGCGCATCGTGCTGTACAAACCCAGGGACTGGTACTTTCCTGATGCGTGTTCCTGGGTGTTGCGCTGATATCTCTTTCCTACAGTGAGGAAAACATTTTCCTCTCACTCCTCTACTTTAACTCTATAATTTCCTTCCTTTAAAGCACTGTTAGACAAATGAGAGATGTGTAGCTGAACAAGACTGAGTTGCTACTCATGGTGATATCAAGAAACATCAGGTATTTGGACAGTGAGTTTTTTGTGACTGTTCAAGATCAAACTGAAAAAATCCCAGAGTTTGGATCAGAAAGAAAATCTTCACCTTCTCTCACCTTCCCAGGGCCTGACTGGCAAGGAGATGGGGATTTTTATTTTTTTTTACTGTTTCTGAAAGTCTGAGATACATCTCATTTTCTTCAGTCCTGTGAGCATTTTCATTAATACATTCCCTGCTGTTTTTTTTTAAGGGAGTAATGCATTGCTGATATCCCCTTGGGCCTCTTGGTCTTCCCCCTGTCACAGTGCAATGTCTGATATTCTCATCTTGAACTGAAAGTCTTGTTTGTTATCATGAGCTTAAGTATATTTATGCAACAGTGTTCTCATGGATACTCCTGTACTAACAGTTCCCCTTGTGGCACTGCCTATCTTCCGTGCCAATGACAGTTACAGCCCTGTGTATCTGTGTACTTCCAACTTACACTGTAAATTACCTGTGATACAATTTTGCAGTCTGAGCACTGTACATTTGGGATTGTATGCAAAAACAAATCCCAGGTATACTGGGTATCCAGGGCCAGCATAATTTTCCTTGTTGTTGTACATTTCCCTGTGAAAAAGGACCCCTGAGAAAGCACCAGTGCTTGCTGCCATTGCTGCACACCCCACAGCTGGTTGCCAGTTGCCTTGCTTTTCTTTTCTTGTCAAGCAGTGAGTTTTGCTTCAATTTTGAAATTGGGCTGCAAGCACATGAAAAGGTATTTTTTTAACTGCTAATGTCACCACAGATGGGAGCACAGTCTCCCTGAGAAATGTACTTTGGATGTATTCCACTAAATGCAGTGAGAGAGGGCTTTTTCAGGAATATGTAGTTTGTGTGATTCATACTCTGGCCAAAAAGAAGGGGCTCATATTCATACAGGTTTTTTAAAGGAAAATTATTTGCCTATTCTAGACATATGCTCAATGAGGCCACCCAGCTGCTGGGCCATGGCCTGTGTACGTGAATTGATCCTCGTATATTTTGTCAGTTGCATGTGCATCAAAAACTTGTCCACAAATTTTTTGATTTGGCACGTTCCAACAGTCCCACTTTTGCAGCCTTATTGTAACAAATCCACCCAGAGGAATGAGAGCTGTAGGAGCCGGCCCTTTGTATGATAACAAAATTCTAATATGTATTCTGCAAAATCTTTAGTAACATTATCCTGAACTATGCATGCTTACAAGGAATTTTTTAGCATACTAAGAAGAACCAACAGCAAGAAATTAATAAAGGAAAATAATTTTAGCTTGACAGTCAGTTTTAAAAATTTTCAAGACACAGTTTCTGTGTCATGAAGTAATATCCTGAAGGAAGCTGATGGATACAAATAAATCTCAGCAAAATAGTAAGAAAGCTGCAACTGGTAATAGTACTGGGGTGACTGAAAATCTATACTATCTCTAGATCTAGCCTTTATTATGTCAAGATTCTGTGGGATCAAGAACAAATCAAGGGTAAATCCAATTGGACTTTAAACTAGTGCCTTTTCTGTGCTACAGAGCAACTCTGATAGTCTAAGAAAACTGAGAAAAATAGGCCTTTTGTACTTTGAAAAATGCAGTTACTGACCATTGCAAGATTTACGGAAATGACACAGTTATCTCTGCCTGTGCCGAAATCTTTCTGCTAGTACAATGATCTGCTTGCTTTTGCAATGTCTGAATAAGACTGACTTTTTTTTCTTTTTAATAATGAAGAAGCAGAATATGTAAAATACTCCCTTGTGTAAAACCAAACCAAAATACGTCACTGACTCTTCTTCCTATAATAATTAACCGTGGTGAGTAAATCCACTGTCTTTCCCTCTGTCATTGACTCTTTGGGCCTACAAATGTTGTAATAAAAGGAAGACATAAGTGAGGCTGTGATGTCCTGTCCTGTCTGGGCTCCTCTGAGGAGCGACTGAAGGGCGTCCCTAAGCTAAACCCATGACACCAAATGGAGTGTGTATATAATGTACAGCAGTTGAGTTTCACCACCACTTCCTATCTCACGAGCCCATTTTCTTTCCTACCCTTCTCTTAGAGGTCTTTTCCTGACCTTTGTGTTTGTGTGTTTTCCTAGGAGGTGACTTAGCTGGCTAAGGCTGTGGCATGTCTTGTTTCACTGCTTCTCAGCATGGGATCTCTCCCATGACTAAAACGGCAGCTAAAAGCAGCACTGTAATCATCAGATGCTGCGAGGAGTTTGCCAGGCTTTGGAGTGGTTGATAAGACCATGCACTGGGTCTGTCTTTTTCCAGGTACAAGTGAGTTGAAAGTAAGAGACGCACCAGAATAGAAGCTCTTTTTCTTTCTAATTTCTGTTATTTTCTCCCCTTTGGTGTATGGGTTTGATTTGTTTTAAAGAAGTAGTACTGATTTCAACTAACTATAGGTTTTTGTCCCAAAGGAACACTTATTGCCCTCTTTAACAGGAAATTGAAGGGACTTTCCTTTATGAAAACTTTCTCTGAAGATTGTAGGTAAAGGCAATGGAAAATGAAAATTATTTACTGTTCTGCTTAATGTGTTTTATCCCCCTCCCCCTTTTTCCTAGTTATTTAAGAAAAAAGTCAAAGAATTTAAAGTTTCACTGTGATACCAAATGGACATTTTGCAACTTTTAATCCAGGTGTAACACACTGTCATACTCAAACACTTCTGCCTCACTTTCTCTGCTAAAATTAATACACTTCCCTGGTCATTGGATGGAAAATATTCCTTTAAGCATGTGAGGAATGACCAAACCACTTGGACCTCTGCCTGACTGGTAACCTGCCCTGGATTCTTCATAAACTTACTACGAAGAACATCCATCAACACTGCACCTCTGACTAGCAAGAACAATTTTCTTGAATACCAGAAAATGTTGCATAATCTCAGACAGCAGTCAAATGTGCTTATAACAACTCTTTTGCAGCCTTAATAAGAGACCAAGATGTCATCCATCTGCAGGAAGCTCCTCTGTGTTTTTTTAAATGGAGAAGACATAAAGCATGATCAAAGACTTTGCTCTTCTCTATTTGGAGCATGGGCATAAGCATGCTACATCAATTTGAGAGATTCTGCTTTTAGTTTGAAAAATTAAAGCTGTGCATCATGCCATATGTGATGAAACGAATATGCTCAGCTGTGGATAAAGCTAGTTTTCTGTGCCACTTCAAGTGGATTTAACAATACCTTTCAGCTGCACTTGCACTTAGAATGGGCAGAGCTCGGACCGGGTGGTTATACAAGCACTGCAAGGGAAAATAAATGCATGGAAGTATCACTACAAATAGCTACCTCCTTGAAATTCAGTATATATTTAGTCCCTAGGTTGTTTTTTTCTTTCACCAGTAGTGAAGTATAATGAGCTTCAAGGACTGTGGGAACCTGCAGTTGACGCAGAACTGAGATATCTTGCAAAAACAACATTAAAAGGACAATGAGGGAATCACACTTGAGGGGGGCACAAAGTGCAGAACTACCAATGTGACTACTTGAATGACAAAGCTTTATGTCAAGACTCACTAAATGCCCTTCTTTGTGCTTCTTTTCCTTGGCTAGGACTAATGTCTCATCTGAACATTTTCTCTTGTCTGTGAACAATTATATTTATGAATTCTGAGAGCAGATCTAAAGTGCAGGATAAGAAATAGCAATATCAGTGCATAGAGTAGTTATCCTAGAGCTGCTCTTACCTGATACGGGCAAAAATTGTTAAACAGTTCACTCTCTTAAGGTTGGGCTTACCTTAACTAAAAGTAAACTCAGCTGTCAGTACAGAAGATCCTCCATGTGGCCCAAACAGGAGCTTGTCTTCTTGACCAGTAAAAAAAGAACGTTTCTGCAACAGGAGAAAAGCTGCCTTCGTTCTGTCATTCTTAAAGTCTAATCCAGAGCGGATATTGCAGTTGGTGCTGCCACATTTGCACTGACAGTTCCATTCTCACTTAATGCCTAGCATATGTGTGTATATGTATAGTCTTCTGTATGCATATACGTACAGTCTCATTATACCTATTCTGAGTGGTAAGGCAGGTGACGAATGCTAGCATTATGCTAACACTAGGCAGGGGCTGAAATGGATTAGCAAATTATGTTTTCTTGTTAGCAGGATAAGCAACAAATCACAAACAAGTTTTTGCCTTTGCTATATCAGCACAAACCTGAATGTCCCATTGTTAATTAATAGCTCATTTGAATAGTTTCCTGTAGCAGTCAGCTCAAAATCTGTTAATATTTTTCCAAAACATAAAATCCTTATTCTCTGCTGCTTTGTAGTGATATTCATCTGGGTAATGTGGGTGTAAAACGTTATAATTCTGCTGTGGGAGAGCTTTACAACCACTTTTTGCTGGTGTCAATGACTACACATGCTAAGAGGCAAGCAGGGAATCAAGCCTTTAAAATAAAGTTCAATAAGCAGATTAGGCAGAGTTGTCAAAGAAATTTGAGCTGCAGTACTGCTGCTAATGCCAGAAATCATGATGTATTGTTAAAAAAGCAAACGTTAATTGGACAATTAAAATTCCCATTTATGATATGCAGAAAAGCCTGGGGGTTATGCTTTAATGTAAAGCTGAGTGTTTCAACTGAAACCATGCCTGCCTTGAAATGAAATGTGGAAATTTGCATATATACGGTTTGTAAATATACAGATATTTACAAAACTCTGATTTCTAAGTGGGTGTCACTGCAGTGCAGTTTCCCTTCCGTGCTTAGGAATATGTTGGCCTGTTAGAAATGTTGAAGCTGAATGTGCTTCAGTCTCCCTGTGGTCTGAGAACAATTGCTTTAGTCAGACTGAAACATCCTGCCCTAAGCTGGCCTTTTCACACTGTGATTACTAGGAGGTTAGCCCTACTGAATTAGAGTAATAAAATCTCCAAAGCTATTGAAATGACCTTAGTAACCTCAAAGAAAAGATGGTCTTAAGTGGAGTTGGTGTGATTCTCTGGCTTTTAATGAAGTAAAACCATGGAGCTCAGAGTGACTCACTGACAACACTTTTCAACAGATACTTCATATGGATACAGTTTTTATGTGATTATTTTGCAGTATCATAGTGCATACAATGCAGTGCCATATAAACATAGCTAACAGGCTGCACGCTGTTTATTTATTAGAAAAAGAGCTGTGCACTAAAATGAGTGGAAAGAAAGACACTGCAATATTATTGATGTTAAAGATCAAATAAAGAAAAGCAAAAATAAAGATGGGAAATACCTGATATATTAGCTGCTATTCACTGAACTGTTGCAGTGGCTATGTTAGTCTCTGCTGTCAGATGATCCTGGAAAAAGCAGGAGCACCTTCATTAAGAATCTTGGATGGTGCAAAGAGAAAGCAGCTCAGCTTGTCTGCTCGGTGCAGTGCCCCTGCATGTGAGAAAAATGGATCAGGATGTTGGAACTGTTATTTAAAATCCCATATTCTGGGAAATGGGAAGGAACTTGGCCTCTGGGATCAGTCTGAGCTCCATGAAGTAGAGCAGAAGCTGTGAGCGGGCAGGCAGAACTGGACAGGACAGATAAGGTCTGGAGGAAACCGGTACTCCTGAAAATGATGTGAACAGTTCTACAAAATACTGCATAGACATATCTAAGGTCTTAGTGACATTACAAAACAATCCAATTAAGATGCAGAACATATTTTTGAAACAATGAATGATTAGTGTATTGTTGGACCTAATGAGTCATTGGGTTTTAAGTAAGATTAAAATAGACTTTGGTACATAATAGGAATACCCATTGTTATTACAAATCAACTGTAACAAAGATTTTGAAACATATATTCAACCAAGATCAAGAATTTATGACTGGAAAGGAGGGGAGAACTAGATAGTTCTTGTTTGCATCAGGTCTTTTTTGCCACAGGTGACCAGAAACTGGACTTCACAGATTTTAGGCCCAGTTTAGCATAGCAAACTGTATGTGTCTTTAAAATACAACAGAAAACCCCAAATCCTTCCTTTTCAAAATTCAGAGTATTATGCTCTATACATTTTGATGCAGATGCATTTCAGCATTTCTCCTTGTTTTGTTCAATAAACACTCACAAAGAGGTGCAGTTTCCAGTTTCTAGAGGTGAGGTGTTTTATCAGTGCTGTGGGATAAGATACTAAGTGCCTAAACAAAGTATTTATGTAATATATTATCCTCATAGAGGTTCAGAAAACAGTTTTATTTTTAATCACAGAAATAACTGAACTGTAGTAAATATAAGTCTTGTGCTCAAGTGAGAATGTCTTAAGTACTGTTGATGCCTTCCTTTATTCTTAAGTGTGTGATGCAAGACTCCAGTTGAGGAATTCCTCTACTCCTTTATAATAGCTATTGTTTTCCAATAAATGAATCTATTTGTTCTCTTTTACAATTATGTTACTGAATATTTTCTTAGAATCATGTTAGTGAAACGGACAATTGGATGTTGGTTATTTACTATCCATCATTGTCCAGGTACTGTATCTACACCAGTTGAGTGCTTGAGATGGCAATGTCATCGCGGTGGTTTTGGTTCTGTTACCTCCATGGAGCTTTCCCTTCTTAATGACTTAGAGACTAATGCTGAATTAAGAGCCAAACATTTTTCCTCTGCATTACTGCAGTGGTGTTTAGATTTGTGGCTTTTAATGTCAAAAGGAAATTATAGCTCATGCATGCCTTTCCAGGCAGAGTAGCTCATGTAGAGGACATTAGAATGTCTTAGAGGAAGTCTGGAATCAAATCATCATAATTACAAAGAAAAACAAATCCTTTGCCCTGTGTAATTATCCTATATTTAAAAAAATTAATAATTGACTGTGAGATCTAAAGGCCTGTGTTTTGGCTTGTGTGTGAAATAATGGCAGGAAAAAGCGGCCTCACTACAGATTTCTCCTAGAAGTACGTAGGGAACGGCTATTTTTTCCCCAGTTATCTGCGTTGACATGTGCACAAGGTTATCTGCGCTTGCGTGTGGTATTTAATGCTCATCCTTCTGACTCTGGCACCCAGGGAGGGAGCAGAAACAATACTCTGTCACTGTAAAGTGGGGAATCTGCTGAGAATGGCTTTCTCTTTCCTCAGTGGTTGTCATCTCCAGAGGGTACTGGTCCATCGTTCTGGTCCCAATGCGTACTCCCCCGCTGTTGTGATCCTTGTGTTTTTGCTGGAGCTGCTGTTGTGCTCACAGTGTTTGTTACCTTATCTAGCATGCACTGCTGGGAAAGCGCAGCCTGTGACTACTGTATGAGCTCAGTATAACTTTGTGTGACTTATTATAGCTTTTGTTGTTGCTCTTCTTCAGTTTAGTTTAGTTTATTTCAGTCATTAAGCTGTTTCTATCTCAACCCACAACAACAATACTTGCTGACACCATAGACTTCACAAAACCTATTAAGAAGTGTTCTAAGGTAAAAAACAAGTGTGTAACTCTCAGAACTATGGCCTGATTTTTTTTAACAATTATTAATAACAAATATATTGGTAAATATATTGCACACAATTTTTGACTCAAAAAAGCTAAATTAAAAATTTGTTCCCAGTGAACAGTTGGCCTAGAAAGAGCTGTAATCCTGTACATGTGTTATCATAGTCACAATTCAAATGAGATGTTTGCATTATGATTAGCTATAGATCCAAGTTGTTGGTTTCAATTCCTGGTGGTGTTTTGCATCATGTGTGAATATTCAAGTCTTGGACTTTACATTATGATGCACTTGAAAAAGTGCACTAGAAATGGCAAATGAAAGGTAAAAATTAGGATGTTAATCTAATGATATTGTGGTTTGCAGGTTTAATATTAACAATGGAAAGACCTTAGAAGTTTCCTCCTTCCCTTCCTCAACTTCCTCCTTTTTCTTTCCCTGTATTCTGGCAGCTTATTCACATTACTACATCATCACCTCACATAATATTTATGAAAAAATACAATTCAAATGCTGACATAAAGGATATTCAATTGAAGAATGGTCAATCCAACTGAGTTTTGTGTGGATTACCAAGTTCTTTTATCACTAATTTATAATCATTTTAAGTAATGTAAATATTTCCCCATGGGAGTAACATTCTTTTCATTTTATCTGAAGACACAAGAATTATTGGTTACTTCTCCAGAACTTGCCAACAGCTTCCACCTTCAGCAGTGAGTATCTTATTAACTCCTGCAATGCAGAGAGTTCGTTTTCTCCCAGCAGAAATTCCATGCTGGTCCCAGTGTTCGTGCTGTTGCCCCTTGTCCTTCTTCCCCCTTCGTACAATTGGTTTTCTCAGCAGCCATGACAAAACCTGCTATTTATCTCCTTAGAACAAAATGCAAGTCTGCTCTATCACTATTTTTTGAAAATGAAAGTGTGAAAAAAACACCTCCTCAAACAAGTTTCTTTTGAGATACACAAATCTCTTAACAATTATTTGCGCTCCTCAAGTTACAGAGGAGCACTATGTCTACTCAAATTTCTTTCAGAAAACTGCCTGTTTCTTTAGAAACACAACTAGAGTTGTTAAATATCACACAACTGCACTTCATAGCAAAGATTGTCATTGTAGGGACTGGGGATGACGTTTTCCTGGTTTTATATGTTTTTTAGGTCTTTACTGGAAAACTCTCCAGCAGATTGCTGGATATTAATAATAAGGAGGGATTTCCCCGTCTTTGTTCCAGGGAGTTATTTGGGTACTCAGATATTAACTCATTCAGAATAAATCAGGACCACTGAATATCTAGACACTTACTTGATAAGATTTTGAAACATCTTAAAAACCTGATTATCTCCAACTATTGGCGACTGCACTGGTTTTTGAGACTGCCATATGGTTAAAATAAATTACTAATAAAATTAAAGTTCCCTTCCTATTGCTTCCTTATCATGGGCTAAACACAGATGGAATTTCAGTTGCAAGGACACAAGCTGAAGCAAGCACCAACACTTCTCCATTTGTCAATGAAACCGAGAGAGTTGGATATATCCTTATATATACATAATAACCATACAGTGCTAGTATAGAGTTTCATAAAGACAGCTTGTTACAAGACCAAGGAAACCAGGAAATTCTGTTTTGAGGATGGTATTTCATGTGCTCTTTTTATGTATCAATATCTCAAAACATAATATATTAGTGTCCCCACAGATTTTAAAAGAAAAAAGCCTCCAAAAATCTGTTTCTTCTGGGTTTGTGCCTCCCAACAGCTTCTAATGATTTTATCAGAGTATATTAGAAAAGCATTTTAGAGTTAGAAATACTTTTCTAATATACTCTCTAATTTTAAAAATTTGCATTCTGCTGTTGATGACAGAAGGCAAAGTAACAGCAAAGGCTTGCAAAGTGACTGTACATGTTTGAATGCAAAATGCAATATTTGGAAGACTTTTCCTGTAATTGAGCAAGGTGTAATGGGTTTGCCTTTGCTTTTGCTTAAAACCAAAGTTCTTATAAAAGAATAAAATTTTCACTGAGTTTTAATGTAAGACTATATTCCTATGTAAACTCTTGCTAACATGCTGTATGTAGAGTACAGAACATACACTTAATGACAGACATGCAATTAATATTTATATTGTATTTTATGTGTTCAGGATAAGCACTAACTAAAGAAAATGCAGTATATTATTGAACTCTGGGGTGATTGTGATAAGCATATAACTATATGGTCTTAGGTGTAATTAAACTCTGCTAATCTGCAATAAGATCTCATTTTAAATTCAATGTGGAGATGAGTCTACTAATTTTATTCTTGTTTCCAAGGCACAGCTGGGACCTCAACTGGCACAGATTTTACACTGCTTTCATTTCACTGGCCACAGTGGTGGTGATTTATGATGTGTGATAGGCAATGTAATCTCTCTACTTTTACACCATTTGGAATAATATGTTTTCAAGATTGATATCTGGCTGAAAAGTCTGCCGTGCCGTAAGAAAGAACAGTGTGAGGAAGAATGGATAGTATCTCCCCATTAATTCCTGTTGGCGTTATCTATTCTGTGTTTCTAAGAAAAAAAATGGTGTGGTAGTATATTCTGCTAAATGAAAACAAAGAAACTTCTGGGAGTTCCCTTCGTGTTACTGAACACTGAGTGTTTACAATACTTGGTACTGCTGTTATAGACAGAAGACATTGTTTGTTTTACACAGATTATTGCTTGGAGTGTGTGAATACAAACATGTCTGTGCATCTTCTCCTAACATAATACTAATTTTCCTAATTTAGGTGATTAAAATTTATGAAATTAAAGTGCTACAATTCTTATAATATTGTTAATTTATGTTCAGTTCTGAATCCTGCTGGGTGATCTGTGAAGCCCTGTCACATTGGTGATGCTGTCCTGCCTCTGCATCACACCAAGAAATCTGGTTTTGGGGAAAATTGGCAAGGATCCTTGCAGTGCTGAGCCTCAATAACCAGGGCTGTAGGAGCCAGAAGCCCTGACTGTCCCAAGGCAAAATGCAGTAAGTAGAGAATCTGTCATAGTGGCAATTACAAATGTGCATGGTGATGGGCAGATTTCAAATGGGATTTTAAGAATAACATCGCAAGAAGATGACAAGAAAAGGAACAGCAAGTGGTAAGCAGCAAGCCATATAATGTGGGAGAACTTCTGAACTGAAAATGTGAAAGATTGCTGCTAGGTCAGATGAAACAAGGAGCAGACATACTACATACATGTTGTAAGACAACTAGTTAGGTAAGAAAACACAAATTAGAGCTGGAAGGGAATGACAATTTTCTTACTAAAACTTTTTGTTAATCTTCAGAGGCTGTGACTAAACTCTGACTTCCCAAATCAATATGGGATTACTTTGGCAGAAGTGGAAAATGGTTTTTATTCTGCATTTTTCTGTGGAAAGCACGGTTGTCAGTTTGTGATTAAAATCTTCAGATTTGTGGAAAACAGTGGGCATACTCAGATGTAATGTAGTTTGAAAATGAGCAAGTATGAGTGGAGAACAGAAATTTAACTGCTACAAGGTCAACTGACCTCTTGGACTTTGAGAGTGGCAGTCCTATAGCACAGTGCTGTATCCTTCCACACCCACACAAAAAAACCCCAATTTCACTGAATTCTACCTGCAAATAACAGCCATGGAGGACATTTATTCTGTTAGTTTTTCCCACTAGTTCATCTAAGAATCAATTCTGCAAACTTTACAATACTTCCTGTTATGATAGAAACAATTATGTTATTTCCACTTTCAAATTAGTTGGTTTTAATTATTTAGTGCAATTATGCCTAACTGTTGATTAAAACCTTGCATCAGACAAAGTACATTCCTTTTAAAACACACCACCAGTCCAATATCCTGAACATTTTGGAAACACTCCTGATCTTTTCAGCCTGTGTGTTTTGCGTGGAGAGAGGGGAGGCACACACATTGCAGCTGCTTGGTGTGGGCAGGTAACGTTCAGAAAGTCAAAGCTATGTCCATTGGGAATTTACTTCGCTTGTTCAGGAATGTTTGGGTGTCTTCTGACTTTATATTCTATGTATATTTTATAATTACATTTAATATGCATTTTGCATGTGTGCATATAATATTCTGTGTATGGTGTATGCACATATATTTGTCCTTGATGAATAATTTAACAGGAAGCTGTGCTTCCAACAACATTTGATCTTTATCACCTTATTCAGAAAGTTTCCAGAATAATCTTTTACCTTTACTACTTTTAACTTTGCTTCCTAAGCGAATTAGACTATGTAGCCAGGTATGGTGTGTGTCTCTGTTACTGCATAATATCTTTTGAACTGACTGGGAAATTCCAGCAATTTAACAGAGGGCTAATAGCATCATACATGCTTCTAGACATTTTCTGAAATCAGATGCATGGGTAAAGGAAGCACACTTTTCTATCCAGGAATGCTGCATTTTTAAAAAGACTGTAGCACGATTTGATGAGTGGGAACAAAGTTGCTAAGACACTTTTAGTCTGTGGCCAGCACTGGTATGAGGGTTGGCACAGTGACCAAGGTCTTTAGTTGTCTGAGTTAGGCAGGTGCAGAAGCTGGGGGAAGCAAAAGCCAGGGCAAATGTCACATTCACTGTAAACTGGGGAATCTGCTGAGAATGGCTTTCTCTTTCCTCAGTGGTTGTCATCTCCAGAGGGTACTGCCCATCGTTCTGGTCCCAATGCCTACTCCCCCGCTGTTGTGATCCTTGTGTTTTTGCTGGAGCTGTTGTGCTCACAGTGTTTGTTACCTTATCTAGCATGCACTGCTGGGAAAGCGCAGCCTGTGACTACTGTATGAGCTCAGTATAACTTTGTGTGGCTTATTATAGCTTTTGTTGTTGTTCTTCTTCAGTTTAGTTTATTTCAGTCATTAAGCTGTTTCTATCTCAACCCACAAGCGTTCCGACCTTTCTTCTCTGATACTCTCCCCACTCCATCGAGCTGTGTGGTGTTTAGCTGCCTGCCAGGTTAAACCATGACACCAAAGAGCATTTCCTGCTGCCTGAAAAACTGCAGCATGTATTTCACTCACATCATACATCAACAAATCTGCAGGTTAGACAAATAGTACTGCCCCAGCATGGAGAAGCCTCAGCTGGAGTCTGCATATTGCAAAATACCAAGGAGTCTAATTATGAGCTCCGAATCTGCAAGGAACCAGGTACCATCAGCTTCGCAGTTCTTGGAATGACCTTAGTTATGTCATAACATTGTACTGAAAGCTGTACAAAATGTTTCAGCCACTGATGTTATAGCAGACTATTTATAAGTTTTTTTCTTTCTTTCCTTTATGATGTCCTTGCCTTACATGCAGCAAATAAAGCAGGTATCTAATCTACTCGTCACCTTCAAAGCATGATGGAAAGTACCTGGATGGTCTGTGATCTAACCAGACCTTGGTCCTGTAAAGCCATGGGAACTGAGATTTACATCTATATGAAATTCAGTCGCAAATTGTGTGGGAACTGACTTGTTCTGTAAGTACACTTACATTTGTTCAGTGTGCCTTCATGAAACCTAATTTTTTAAAGTTATCCAAACTCAGGACTTTTTTTTATAACAGGGGTCTGTTTCAAGGCATATTTCTCAGTTTAAATAATTTGGAGAAAGGGATATTTAAGAGGTTTGAGTATTTCAACAACATGAAAAAATGTCCTTATTTTATCATCCTTAGAAAAAAAATATTTTCCACCAGGAGTATGTTTGAGAGGTAAAAATCTCTTGAAGTCAGCAGTAACTGAAAACAGGAAATTAGAAACAAAATGCTTAAGCTGTCATAACTCCAGAGTTAATCTGTAGAACCTCCATATTAAATACTCATATGTTACTTGCTCTAGAGACCTTATGGGTCTTGGCTGCTCTTGTGGTTTCCAGTGTCAGAAGAACTGGTTTTCTACTGCTTGAAATAATGATAAAATCTCACAAGCGTTTAATTTTTTCGTGACATCCTTGAACAGTGTAAAGTTATGGATCATGGGCATGGCTTCTCAAGAACCACAGAATCACAGAATTATTGAGGCTGGAAAAGACCTCTGAGATCATCAAGTCCAGCCTATGACCTAACACTACCACATCGGCTAGACCACGGCACTAAGTGCCAGATGCAGCCTTTCCTTAAACACCTCCAGGGATGGTGATTCTACCACCTCCCTGGGCAGTCCATTCCAATGCCTGATCACCCTCTCCATGAAAAAGTACTTTCTAATATCCAGCCTAAACCTCCCCTGGCGCAGCTTCAGGCTATGCCCTCTCGTATTGTCATTAGTTGCCTGGGAGAAGAGCCCGACTCACACCTGACTACAACCTCCTTTCAGGTAGTTGTAGAGACTAGTAAGGTTCCCCCTGAGTCTCCTCTTCGTCAAGCTAAACAACCTCAGCTTCCTTAGCCTCTTATTATAAGAATTTCCCTCTAGTCTCTTCACCAGCCTCATTGCTCTCCTCTGGACCTGCTCCAGAACCTCAATATCCTTCTTGAAGTGAGGGGGCCAGAACTGCACAGAGTACTTGAAGTGAGGCCTCACCAGTGCTGAGTACAAAGGGAGAATTACATCCCTCCTCCTGCTGGCCACACTATTCCTGATATAGGCCAGGATGCCATTGGCCTCCCAAGCCACCTGGGCACATTGTTGGGTCATGTTCAATCAATTGTCAATCAGTACTCCCAGGTCCCTCTCTGCTGGGCTGCTCTCCAGACACTTTTCCCCCAGCCAGTCTGTAGTGCTGCATGGGGTTATTGTGGCCGAAGTGTAGGACCCTGCACTTGGTCTTATTAAACTTCAAACATGAGCCTCTGTCCATTGGCCCACCCTGTCCAGGTCCCTCCGCAGCCTTTTTCTGCCCTCTGGCAGATCAACACTCCCTGCCCCCCCCCCCCCCCCCCCCCCCCCCCCTTCCCCCTCTCTCTACCTCCGGTCGGCTGCACTGCCAGATTGACACTCCCACCCAGTTTGGTGTCATCTGTGAATTTACTAAGGGTAGGCTCAATTCCCTCATCCAGATCATCAATAAAGATGTTGAATGGAACTGGGCCCAGTACCAATCCCTGCGGGACACCACTGATCACTGGATGCCAACTGGATGCAGCACCATTCACTACCAGTCTCTGGGCCCGGTCATCCAACCACCTTTTAACCCAGTGAAGGGTGCACCTGTCCCACCACTTACCATGTCTGCAGTTGTGCTAGCCATACACCGTTTACCAAAATTATAATTATTTCATTACATTTACTGGTTTTGGTCCTTCAAAAGCCTTCTGCAGTCACACATCCCTTACACATTTTACACTGATCTTGAACTGATGTAAATTCTACAGTTTTTTTAGGATATTCTCCTGGCCTCACCTCATGACCATTGCATCCCATTAGGAGAGCCTCCCTGCTCTATACTTATATTTATTTCTGAGTGCTGTTGATGTTAGAAGCCCTGCAGCTGCTGTGGGTTGTCGGAAGACCTAGCCTGATCAGTGCCAGAATGAACGTGCTCTTCATGAGGTACAGACTGCGTGAATGTCTGTGAAAGGTGGGCTATGCCATGGTGACCCTTTGGGCTACCCTGTGGTACACACACGGTAGCTATTCTTCAGGTAAATTTCATCGTAAATTTCATCCACCCTAGATTAAACTCGCTCACAGGATGGTCGGAGGCCATATCATACCTTCGCTGAGAGCACTGTTGGCTGGCAAAAGTCCCCTCACCGTTGAAATTCTCCCTCTCCTGAGGCACCTCGATGCACAGCTCCGGAGGGACGGACCTGCCCAGGCAGCCAGGACACCGAAAGCAGACCCAGGCCCGCGGCCGGTGCGTCGGGCAGCGGTCGCCTGAGGCGAGCTTCGAGGCCAGT